>NW_007248186.1:990060-1004686 GCF_000164805.1 Carlito syrichta
AGAGGGAGGGCGAAAGAGATAAAAGAGAGAGAGAGAGGAGAGAGAGAGAGAGATAGAGGGGAGGAGAGAGAGAGAGAGAAGAGAGAGAGATGGAGAGAGAGAGGGAAAGAGAGAGGGGGGAGAGAGAAAGGAAGGGAGAGAGAGAGAGAGGAAGGGAGAAAGAAAGAAAAAGAGAGAGCGAGTCAGAGAGAGAACGAGCATGTGTGGTAAGGAAGATATACATTAGTTTTACCACAGTGATAAATATGTGTGTGCACACACAGCTCATTTCTGAGTTTTTTTTTTGTGTGTGACTACTCTTGTATATTTACTACCTTGCCCGAGCCCCCAAGGCCGGACACTGACCACAAGGGTATTCCCTGCTACCATTCAGACTAAATAGATGAGAATTTGCAGTGAGCTTTCATGTGTATTTTGTCATGTACCGGCAGCAATCTGGCACTGGTCTCTGACCTTGTGTTGAGTTTCTCATCATTTTCAGAGGTGAATGACTTGTGGTCTTGGGTCCAATGTCAACTATCCTGTGTCCTCATAAAGCCTGAGATTACACCATGGCCCCAAGACTTTTAAAAAATAAGTCATTTGTGTAACTAATGGTAAGAAATATTCAATATCATTTTTTCAGTCTCTGAATGAATTTGAATTACAATCCTGTAGAAAAGACAAGGGATGCTGACCTGAATACTTCCTGTTATGTCCTTACTACTCAACCACATAAGAGAATTTCTGAGTCGTTTTAGAATGCATGCCAGCTGCTCTTTTGCAGCAAGACCAAATAACATTGCAAATAGCATTGCAAATAAAGTCCTTGATTTGGGATGGACACTTGTTTCTGGAGGTGGGCACACATCTGGTTTTCCCTTTACAACTTAGTAACGTAGGTGACCTTTGATCAAGCACTTATATTTGAGAACTTTAGTTTTGCTCTTTGTGGAGCAAGGATAGAACCCTTCCCTGATAGGGTTGTTTGGAAGGTTAAATGGTTTTGGAAACTGTGAAGCACTCTCCAAATGTAGCCTTTTGGAGGCAAAGAGAAAGAATAGAGTATAGAACAAGAGAGGGAACTGGGCATGGCGGGGGAGGGGGCTGGGGGACGGTAGAGAAACAGACAGAAGAGAATGAGTCAAAGCAGGATAGAAAAGACTGGCCTGTCTCTTGGTCCTCTTGTCATCAACGGCCTTTGGTTGTTTAGCCCCTGGAGGGTCTTCTGTATGCCAGACGCTGGGAGAGGTGCTAGAGTGCACACCATAACCAGGGAGACACTTGTTCTACACGGCAAGGAATTGAGGCCAGAGTTTCTCAGCTGTGGCACTGTTGACACTTGGGTTAGATAATTCTGTACTGTAGGAGACTTTCCTGTGCACTCCTTGGCTTTGCTCTTGAGATGCCAACACAATCATCTCATGCTCCCACTCCTCCAGTTATGACAACCCAAAATATCTCCAGACACTGGGGAATGTCCCCTGATGGGCAAAATCACACCTCATTGAGAACACTGCTGTTGCCAGACATTTGTCCACATACCTAGGATATGCTGCAACTGTGAGGCAGATCCGGTCTGTCATGCAGGCCACCATGGGCTTTACAGACCCTGAATGCTTCACCTGAAAACACTAAGCAGAGAGGCTGGGCATGGTGGCTCATGCCTGTAATCTCAGCACTTTGGAGGTTGAAGCAGGAGGATTTCTGGAGGCCAGGAATTTGAGCCCAACTTGGGCAACATAGTGAGACCCCCATCACACACACACACACACACACACACAATTAGCTGGAAGTGAAGATGCATGCTTGTGGTCCTAGCTACTTGGGAGGCTGAGGTGGGAGGCTCACTTGAGCCCAGGAGTTCAAGGTTACAGGTGCCACTGCACTTCAGCCTGGGTGACAGAGCAAATCTCTCTCTCTCTCTCTCTCTCTCGCTCTCTCTCTCTCTATATATATATGTATGTATTCCAAAGTACATAAAAATTTGAAAGAAAGTTGACCTTCAACTCTTTTAGGAAAGAAAAAATTGGTTAAGTGAGATTATTTTCTAGACAGGCAAGGAAAAGATGAGAAAGCTAATAGTAAGAAAATTAGGAGCAAAAAGACCCCAAGTTGATTTCGTGAGCTGAATCATAGCTTTGGGACACAAGCTTCTGATAGAAGGGGTGAGACTCTGGGTTTAATTGCAACCCAAAGGAACTGGACAGATGTCTGCTCCTAACAAATTGGATCGTTGGAGTAAAGGAAGACTTGTAGGGAAACCTGGTGTCAATGTTTCCCTACTTTTGTATTTTAAACCACTAAAAACAAACAAACAAACAAATAAAAACTTGCCATAACTGAATTTGTTTCATCTATTTTCTAGGAAGTGCCCTGTTTTCTCTGTTCTCCTTCTTGCTTTGCCAAGAAGTAACCAGTGGGCTTCTTTTGAGAACTGGTATTTCTTGACAAACCCCTAGAACCCTTTTTTCAAGTCCTGGAATGAAATGTGCAAGAAGACTTTACATCAAACTGCCCCCAGACTGTGCAGTTTTTTCCACCTTGGCCAGATGTGCATTTGCAAAGAGTATTTTATGTGAAAGGAATTTGTTCAGCAGAAAAAATTACAAAGAAGAAAGTAGATGCAACATTTTCTGTACTTTTGAGAAAACATTTTTAAGCATGCAAAATCCTGCAGTTTGTAGGAGGCAAGAAAAAAAGACAAGTGAATTTGTGATAGGACATTAGAAAATTAGGATAGTAGAATATTAGGAGCCATTAGGAGCCACTTTTGCACTATTTTCAGTTTTATTTTTTATTGAGTAGCTGCTGACACCCCCAGAGTTTCACAGAGTTGGATTATAGTAGCTGAAATTCTTGGAAATTTCACTGGGTTTTGTTTTGGGGACAAGCTGGTTTATAACTGCTGTTTTTGTTCATATACTGTCAAGGAGATTGAAGTTTATTTGAATGTTCCTTTTATTTTTAAATGGCATTTGGTACTGGGCACGGTGGCTTTTGCCTGTAATCCCGGCACTTTGGGAAGTGAAGGGTAGGATTTCTTGAACTCAGGGGTTCAAGATTAGCCTGGGTCACATATTGAGACCCCGTCTCTACAAAAATAAAAACAACAACAAAAAAGAAAATTGTGGAAACGTGCCTTAATATGGGAACCTAAGCCTGACCAACAAAGTGGTTAATTCTCAGCATCATTACCTTGCTTTGCCCCCCAACAGTTTATCTGGTTCACCTATATCTCACTGTTTTGATCTGCAGAATGGGAATATTGATATATCGTTTCACAGAGGTGAAGAATGTATTATCTAAGATCCTTGTGGCTTTCCTGACAGCTGACGCTTAAAAAGGTCAAAATGTTTTCCTCCGGTCTATGTTATAAAAATGTTCACCTGCTTTACAGAAGCCTGCTTTCTGTGTACGTTTTCGATTACATTGGCTTGGGTATTTATCTTTTCAATATGGCACTATTACCCTAAGGTACATATTTTTCAGATCATTATAAGATTCCTGGTGTGATAACACCGGAGAGGGAAAAATCCATGCATGCAAGCCAGACTTGGAACAGTTTGAGCTTTTATGGCCAGATTGTACTGCTTATTTCTAAGCTAGACATCTGCAATGAGCAGTAGCCCATACTTAAGCCATAATGCATGCTTTTGAGGTCACTGCCGGTTATTATCTGACCGGTAATGACCACAGAACTATACATTATTGCTATTAGGAGCCATTTTTGCACTATTTTCAGTTTTCCTTTTTATTGAGTAGCTGCTGACACCCCCAGAGTTTCACAGAGTTAGATTACAGTAGCTGAACTTCTCGGTAATTTCACTGGGTTTTGTTTTGGGGAGAACCTGGTTTATAGCTGCTGTTTTTGTTCATGTGCTGTCAAGGAGATTGAAGTTTATTTGAAATGTTCCTTTCACTTTTAAATGGCATATGGGGCTTTTCACCCTCAGAAGCCATGTTTACTGCCCCCACCCCTTCCCTTTTAAATTAGGGATTAAGGTTAGAGGAATTGAATTTGTTTATTTTCTTATTCTTTCAGAATAATTGGTTATTATATTTCAGGAAAATCACAATGTCATTATTACAAGTTCTGGAATTATAAAGCATCATATCAGGGGCTTTACTTTTCTATAAGAAGAAATAAGAACAAGGTCCAAGCTGAACTGATTTCAAATGTTTCCCCGTGGTTGTAATTTTAAATCATATTTATGATTGTTTGTTCCGAATCTCACTGAGAAAACAATAGTGCTAGAGTCTGAATTATAATGAAAGATCTTTATTTTTCAAATGTGTAAGCATTCCTTTTTGGAATATTTACTTTTAAATAAAACACCACGGAGTAGTTTCCTTGTGTGCAAAAGCTCACTATTTCATTGTTAGCCTCAATCAACTTTAATTTTCTGTGGAAATTCAAATAATTATTCAGAAAGCAACACAAGGGGAAGGAAGCAGGAATTGGGCACCAGGACTATGTGATCCTGGATGTGAATTCGCTTGCTGAAAGTGCACAGGTGATACGAATGATTTTATTCAGCTGAACAGTTGGATATAAAGGTTTTACTAATGCAACCTCCTTTTGACAGCTTCTACTGTTGGACAACAGGCTTCATTATATTTACCATGTTGATTTATTATTTTTAACTTCTTTTACATATGTACGCATGCTCTGTTGCGGTTCCTCTTCTTTCTTTTTTCATCACTATGTGGACTTCTGAAGGAGCATATTAACATTTTTAATGGGAAATTTTATGTAGTAATAAGAAACAACTAACATTAATTATTATACTTGTCTAAAGTAGAGAGGGACCTCCACCATATATCTTTGTCTATTTATGTAACTGTCTAATGATGGATAAATTACGCCCTAGTTGCTGCAGTAAATTAAAAAATAATAATAATCCAAGCTAGAGAAGCAGTTTTATAAAACTGTGGTTCTACAGAAATATTTCAGGAGCTGATGAAGTTTCCCCAAGATTTTGTTATTGTGTTATAATGTGTGTCATTGTGGTCCAGTTATTGAGACAAGAATTCTGGTCTGTGATATTTTAAGCTATCCTCTATAATCTGTTACTATCAATTTTTTCCCCATAAGAGAAATCAGATAGGTGGGAAGTTGCAATACATTTGATTCTTTGATTTGATTCAAACTAGAGGGGCATTGAGTGCTTGGATGATGACAGAATGATCTCTTTTATACTCTTAGATACATAATCCCAAGAAGGTTGACATCAATTTGTTAATTGGTAAGTGCTACTGTAATTATATGCATAATCAGGGAACTTTTGAATCCAGATTATTTACTCGCTCTCAGGAAATGAATCTACTGGGGTCAGATATTAGAGAGCTTGTTTATTAAGTGGGACCCCTGTAGTCACAAAGTGCCGACTGGCTCTGCCCTAGGTGCAGCCTTCTTCTAGATGCTCCCAGCAGGTGTCAATGGCACAGAGCCTCGAGTACTTATTGATCCAGATTCAAACAGTTCATTAATCTAAGCACACATTATATAGATTTTTCAATGTAATTTTGAAAGGGTTGAAAAACTGTATTGAGTGATGAGAGATGATACTCAAATTATGCTTTTTATAGCACATGTCTCCTGGAATTGGGGCCTTCTAAACAGGCTGGACGCTGGGACATGTGGCACAGAGTTGCCTCTGGATTTAGCACCTCTGCCACTCCCAGTGCTGAGGTGATCGTTTGAAAAGTTTGCCCAGAATTCCTCTTTCATAATTTTTTTCCCTTTCCTTATTTGTGTAATCACTTAGGCTCTCTAAATGATGCCCACATTAAAAGTCAGTCCTTTAGAGATGTCAAGGCTGGGAACACATCCCATGGGGGGCAAAACATGGGTTAGGATGCTTTTGTCTTTCTCATGGATACAGTAGAAGTTTTCCAAAAGTTTTCCATTCCTTCTCAAGATCTTTAGTACACCTACCAGGTAGCTTCAGATAATGTGTCTTGTGTTTTTAAATCAACAAAGTGAGACCCTGAGATCTGGAAAAGGTGCAAAAAGAATCACTGCACATATTTCAATCACCTCATAGCCACCATTTTGTATGTCTCCAGTTGAGCCATGGTGACGTTACCTCTAGATGGGCCTGACTTGTAGGCAGAGTTGGCTAGTGTTTGACTTATCCTTAGTCTGTCGTTCGTGTTGTCAGGTCTTTTAATTTAGAATAATACTTTTACAGCCTGTGCTAGAACTGAGCCTGGGACATGTAACCAGTTGTCTTATTCATACTAATGTGTAAATGACTGGTACTGGCTTATTTCCAAGAGAAAAAGCAATAGCAATAGGCAGGTCATAAGAACTCAACAGGTAGAAAGCACAGAAAACCGGAAAGGCTAGAGGTCATTGAACATCCCCCCAGTGCCCCAATGCGGCTCATACATCTTGCCTTGATAGGCATGACTTGTCAACCGAGTTGGATTACAAACAGAATATTTCTTTGATTAGTGAGAAATATTTACCTAGTTTTGTTTTAATTTGCAGTTTAATAGAACTACGTGGTCCTATTCTCTTGGATCTCATTTGTAACAACTTTGGGGGGGGTTTCATCCCTTCTTTTAGCAAAGACTCATCAAACCCTATTATGTGTTGGGCATTGGAGAAAGCAAGTCAGACATGGGCCTTGGTTTGGAGGCAGCCACATCACTGATTTGTCAGGAGATACAGAATAATGGCAAGTTGGTGAGTGCTGGACTTGTGAGAACAACCAGTATTATCAATGTCCAGAGGAGAGGACACCAATTTTTATTTGGACCAATGTGGAACGACTTATCAGGTGACATTGATCTAGAATTCAATTCAATCTTTCTCTCTCTCTTTCTCTCTCAGGTTTTCCAAGGTTGAGAAAATTACTAGAACTGTTCAATATCTGTAACGGCACACTAGGGACTGTATTTTAATTTTATTTTAAACCTAAAGTGTCTAGGTCTTCTCATCTTTGTGAACTGGCTTGAGATGCTGCAATCCTGCTGACCTGTTGGATTAGAATGCTATCATGCTTAAGGATGCTTAACTAGTGGGGTGCAATTATGCTTACTCAGGCATTTGTGGCTGATTAAAACCTTATTTCCAGAGCTTGCCCATTGTTTCAGAAGTAATTTGTGCATGATCATGGAAGTTACGGTGTTACCTATTTATGGTATCTTGAGCAAATTCTGTACTAAGGTATTGAGTTGTTGGATTATTAAAAAGGGTTTGCTTTATAAGGCCACAGTTCTGTGAGAACAAATGTTTTTTTTTCTTCTTCTTCATTTTTAAGGAGAATACAATAAAAGGCATGTTGGTATCTTTCACATACCATTATGCAGTTCAAGGTGTAGGTGGGTCTGAGTTAATAAGGGATGGCTTACTGGAAGAAACAGATTTTATTCTAAATCTTAAGGCACGAGAATGAAAAATGGAAAGCTTAGGCAGATCCAGGGATGGGAAAGAGGTTAGTAAAAATAATCTGAAATGGAGGACTCTGTCAACTTTAGACTGTATTGCGCTATATATCCACTCTATTCAAAAGTATCTTCATCTTAAGGACTTTCAAAGTTCTATCTTCTCCTTTGACAATCTAGAATGAGTGATGCTATAAGTTAAAGGTCAACAAACTTTCCTTTTCTTTTGTAAAGGGCCAGAGAGTTCATATTTCAGGTTTTGTGAGCCGTGTGGTCTCTGTTGCAACGAATCAATGCTTCTGCTCATACTGTTGTAGCTTGAAAGCAGCCATCGACATTACATAAATGGGCTGTGTCCCAATAAAACTTTATTTACAAAATCAGGCAGTGGACCAGATTTGGCCTGTGGGCCACAGTTTGGTGATCCCTGCTCTAGGTAATTGTTCCTAAAATATAGTCCTTTTAGTACCACTGTCATGATATCACTTAATCTGAATAGCAGATGCAATTTTTATTTATTTATTTATTTATTTATTTTGCGTTGGAGTCTCACTCTGTCACCCAGACTGGAGTACAGTGGCCGCTCCCGGCCACTGCAGCCTCGACTTGCTGGGCTCTAGCGATCCTTCCTCCTCAGCCTTCCAAGTAGCCAGAACTACAGGCGTGTGCTACCACGTTTGGCTAATTTTTTAGATTTATTGTAGAGATGAGATCTCACCAAGTTGCCCAGGCGGGTCTCGAACCTGCGGGCTCAGGCAATTCACTCACCTCAGCCTCCTAAAGCGCAGGATTACAGGCTGAGCCACCGAGCCCAGCCAGCAATTTTGTTTACTTAATTTTTCTTCTTTATATTGATTGATCTTTTTTCTTTAAAAAATAATCTAAATTTACTTTTAAAGCATCCTGTATCACTACCATGAAAAAGCAATATTATATGTTATTAATAAAGAATCATCAAAAAGTAAATGTAGTGAAAACAAAACAATAAGGTCATGTACTACTAATTATGTGCATACCATCTTTTGAGAAACATTGATAGTAACAAAAAATATGGCTTAAAATTGATCTCTCAGAATTTTTTTTTTTTTTGGTCAGGGTCTCACTCTGTCGTTCAGGCTGGAGTAGAGTGGTACGATCACGACTCACTGCAGCCTCGACCTCCTGGGCTCAGGTGATCCTTCTGTCTCAGTCTCCTGAGTAACTGGGACTACAGGGAGTATGTGTCACCATGCCCGGTTAATTTAAAAAATTTTTTTTGTAGAGATGAGGCCTCACTATGTTGTCCAGGCTGGTTTTGAACTCCTGGGCTCAAGTAGTCCTACCGCACTGGCTTCCCAAAGTGCTAGGATTACAGACGTGAGCCACTGTGCCCAGCCTAGTTTCTCAGATGTGATGACTGTTCACTTAGATGTCTTTTTTTTTTTTTTTTTTTTGAGTTGGAGTCTCACTCTGTCGCCCAGACTGGAGTGCAGTGGCCGCTCCCGGCCACCGCAGCCTCGACCTGCTGGGCTCCGGCGATCCTTCCGCCTCAGCCTTCCGAGTAGCCGGAATTACAGGTGTGCGCTACCACGCCAGGCTGATTTTTTGTTTTATTGTAGAGATGAGGTCTCGCCTGCCCAGGCGGGTCTCGAACTCGCGGGCTCAGGCAATCCACTCACCTCAACCTCCCAAAGGCGTGGGATTACAGGCTGAGCCACCGAGCCCGGCTCACTTAGATGTCTTTAAAGAATGTTGGCAGACAGGCTTATGAAGGCAACAGCTGAGCAAGGGCTGGAGCAGGGACTGTTGCATAGACATTCAACACAGTATGTGGCGCCCCCAGTGGGTTCCTGGGTTTTGGGATCAAATATAGACCATCCATTAAACTTGAATTTCTGATAAACAAGAAATAATAATTCTTGGCATAAGTATGTCTCATGCAATATTGGGGATATACTTATGCAAAACTATTGGTTGTTTATCCGAATTCAAATTTAATTGAGTCTTTTATCTTTTTTCCTCCCTAAATCTGGTTTTATAATCTGAATGTGTATGTCCCCAGATTCATATGTTGAAACCCAAGTCTCCAATGCAGTTGGAGAGGTGGGGACTAGTGCCTTATAAAAGAGACTTGAGGGAGCCCTTTTGACCTTCTACCATGTAAAGACACATAGAAGATAGCGTCTGTGAAGAACAGGCCCTCGCCAGACACCAAGTCTTCTGGTGGCTTGATCTTAGACTTCCCAGTCTCCAGAACTGTGAGCAATCCATTTCTATCACTTATGAATGAACCAGTCTAACGTATTTTGTTATAGCAGCCTGAATGGACTAACATGTGGCAATTTTACCACAGTCCAACAGCCAGAGTCAGACCAAGGACATGCCATGTACTAAGAGAGGGGGGCTGGGAAATGTGGCAGGTGTGGGCAGGGAAGCATCCACTTGGCCTGCTTAAAATTTAGTCTGTGGTGGGTCTCAGCAGGGGACAATAAGTTGACTGGGAGGTATGCGTCAGAAATGAAGGCAAGTTTTTGTGACTTGGAATTCCAACCAGGAGTTTGTACGTGATCCACTTCTACATTAAAAAAAAAAAAAAAAAAAAAAAAAGCCACTGGTAGATTATAAAGAAGTGCACGTGACCAGAGAGACACTAATCTTTCAAAGAACCTGAGTGTTAGCCTATTTATGTAGCTATGCCATGCCTTCAATGCTCTGGAAAAATAATCAAAGGAGAATTTAGAACTGTTCTCGGATTGTCAGTTTTTCATCTAAAACTGTTAATGTACATTAAACTTTTAATTAAAAAAAGCATATCCCATCACAAACTATTTTTAATATGGAATATTTAGCAGCAGTGCACACATTCTGTTCTGGGCTCCACCAGGCTATTAACCAGAATCATTTGGTTTAAAGTGAACTGAATTAGGTTGCGTACCCGCAGGTTAAGTCCCAGACAAATGATATTATTTCAGTTGTCGTCTTTACAAGGTGCATACATGTTTTTGGTTGTTCTGTGCTAGATAAAGTTGCAGCTCAGTTACGAGTCTCTGATGGCATCAGAAGTGTCAGCAACTGGCGGAGCCATTTATGAGCAAGAGGAAAGAGGAATCTCATTAAAGGTCTTTATAGCCCAGTTTTCACCTTCTTTTTTGGTTCGAAAATTAGTTAATCTATATCGTTGTATGCCTTGAAGACTTTAAAGGACACAGGTTGCCAGGACCGAGACCAAATATTTGAACAAGTTTGTGGGTTTGTTTGAGGATGCATTTGGACATGAAAACCTAAAGTTGGCAGGGATGCTTCTGCCCTCTTTTGTCAAAAATGATTGTCTTCTGAGTGATTTGGAAGTGATTATAATCAGAAAATAGTTTGAATGAGATAGAACCCTGATGATTCCTAATTCTGGCTGTCATGTGCGCCTGCCGCTTCTGTTTCTATTTGGAAAGAATTGAAGAGTCAGCGGATGGCCGTGGCTTTTTCAGGCCGAGAGTGAGCGCACCCCTGGCTCACCTGGCCACTAGGTGGCACTGCAGCCACGAGGAAGTGTGTTCACAGTTGCAGAGTTCGGCTGTGGCATTAAGGGAGTTCTTCAAGGCTGAAACTGGGGGAGGACAGCCTTTTTCACCTCTGGGTGGTCGGGATCGTAGGGCTCTTTTGCATTCTCCTGCATGCTTTGCGTGTCCAGGATGCTGTCGAAAGGGAAGAGGGTTCTTTGGTGAGGATGTGACGTTTCCTGTGTTGGCGTTGTAGAAAGCACACACACGCAAGTTGAAGATCTGCTAAGGGCTGTGTTGGCTGGGGTGTGGAAAGTGAGAGGCCATGTCACCCTTTTATGGTTTCTGAGCAGGATGGTCTGTTTCAACTGAGCAACAGATGGTGTCCCGACCTGTGCCCTTTTCTTGGGTGTTCATCTGCTGGAAATGTTCTCTTAGTAGACACGGCCAGGATTCTGGAAGATGGTGAGTGTCATAGCATCTCTCTTCATGCCAGCCTCCTCTTCTAGGTCTTTTCTGTCTGTCTTTAGCCAGTCAGGAAAAAAATAACATCATCCAAAAGTACTTTCTGTTTTTTTTTTTCTTTTTTGGACAGAAGCCATGTGTTTGAAACCTAGACACCCCACTATTGCCCCAAAGAAGGAGAAAAACAGCAACAAATAATTTAGTACGTGTCAGAGAGTGAAAACTGAATAATGGCGATACAGGTTGCTTTCAAAATACAAGAATTCTGGCAGAGAATTAGCAAAAATATTTCCTAAACAGTGAAAGGCACGATAGTAACTGAAATCGAAATGTGCCTGGTGAAATAAAACTTTCTATCAGATGACTAGAAGAAAAATCTGCGAGGGTATATTGGTAATTAAGTCAGCAAACAATGGGGATTCATCATGGAAGTGGTAACAGCTATGTTTATGGAGGCCCTACTATGTGCTAGACATTATTATATAACCGCGTAATCTTTAGACCAGAAATGGGTGGTATCAATCCATTTGGCACATAAAGAATGGTCGTGTAGACAGGTGAGTGCCTGGTGTGGGTTCTAATTAGATCTGCGAGGTTCTAACGCTTGTGTCTCAGTGTTTAGGAGATGACTTGAAGATGAAACATGAAAGCAGAGACAATGTTGATACTACTTCTCATTGTGTCTCCAAAACCTGCCTGGCTCATTTAAGAATTAGGTATATATTTGTTCAACCAAAAGATAAATACCAGACAACTGGATGGATTCTGTGGTGCTTGATTAGAAAACTAGTTAACTCCTGATGTAAAGAAAGTTGTAATAGCCTCAGATTTGGGTGTCCCTTTACAGTTTAGAATGACTGGAAACGTGCTGTATTTCATTCAACCCAGTCTCAGACCCTGAGTTCTCTGAGGTGGAGAGTATTACTGAATTTTACAAAATGAAGCAACTGAGGCTCGTGGGGTGAGGGAACCTTCCTGAGTCTGTGCTTGTTGAATCCAGGTTTCCTGATCCTAGGTTTGAGGGTATATAGGCAGCTTTAGCCTCCACAAATGCCCACGGAGCCATGTAACTTTGTATCAATTAACATTATGTGTAATGAATAACGTTTCCATTTTTTTTGGTTATGCATATATGATAAGGATTCCTCAAGCAAAACCAAGATAAGTAGTTTGATGGGTGAGAGTGCAGTATAGCCATATAGAAGCTATTTCACTCTTTTAAAATCTGTTTTTAAACTTTTACCGATAATAAATATTTGTTCTAGAAAACCGACAAAGTACAGATAAGGAAAATAAAGTATGATGAAAATCATTCATCATTTTCCTTTAGAGTTAGATATAAACATTTATATCATTTATACTTTTTCCTATGCATATGTATGTTTTAAAAAATAGATCATGCTTTATAATTTTCTTTCATAGCTTAGTATATTGTGCATATCTATATGTGTCAGTGAATTATTTTTACACTTTTTTGTTGAGTCAGTGTCTCACTGTTGCCCAGGTTGGAGTGCAGTGGCATGATCATAGCTCACCAAAGCCTCGACCTCCTGGGCTCAGGTAATCCTTAACTTCAGTCTCCCAAGTAGCTCGGACTACTAACACACACCACCACACCCAGCTAATTTTTTTTTTGTAGTGGCAAGGTCTTGCTATGTTGTCCAGGCTGGCGCCTGACTCCTGGACTCAAGCAAACCTTCCATCTCGGCCTCCCAAAGTGCTGGGATTACAGGAGGGAACCACCACGCCTGGCTATTTTTATATCATAACTTTTAATGGCTGCAAAGTGACCTGCTAGATGAACATCTAATTTATTTAGCCAATCCTTTATTGTTGGACATTTGGGTTATTTCCAAATTTTTTCTATAATGAAGCAATATGACAGCGAACCTCCTTGAATATATACTTTTGTGCAATTAGTCTTGACCCATTATTTTACAGATGAATTTCCATAGACCCAGAGAGGTTATGAAATTTACCTGCTAGGCAGAACTTGGACCAGACTTCAGGGCTCTTAAGTCCCTGACAGCTCTTTTTCTGCTACATCAGTGAGGCCGCGGAACCTCTCTGGCGGCTGTGGTCATTTCCTCCTGTGGAAAGGAAGGCATTCTTGGCATGTACCTGGAGTCACTGGGCACCAGAGCTGAGCTACCCCCAGAAAAGTCAAGAAAAAAAAAGAAAGACAGATAAGGTGATTTTTCTTGCTTGAACACTGCTAATAAATTCCTTCTTTAAACCCCTTTCTTCCTCTTTTTCTGTAACTTTCTATTTCCTTTGTTTCCTTCCTGCTTCTCCAGCCAACCTCCCTCCCTCCGTCTTTCCTTCCTACAACTGTCACTATAGCTAAGGTTTCTCCCTTCACGTTTCTCTTCTTTCTACTCTTTCCCTCCCCTAATGTCTTCATCTACCGCTTCTAGGCAACGAATCCCAGTCTGAAATTCCAGGCCTAATGCCTCCCCGCCCCCCGCCAGCTCGGCACTTCCTATTGACCGCGGGGCATTTGCATTCCTGGAGCCAGAACTTCTGATGAAAGCCTTTCCATTCTATGGGCTGGAGTCTCGAGTCCCCTGATTCTTGTGTCGTCTCCCTCATCTTGCCTAGTGCAGTCAAGTCGGTGTCACTGGCCTTCAGTCCTTCTCTCCCATTCCTGCTGCCTCTGCCCTAATTCCAGCACCCGTGACCTCTTGCCTGGACTATTGCAGTAGCCTCTCATGTGGTCCCGTGGCTCTTTTTGCTCCTTGGCTAATTCCTCTTGCAAAGGCTTGGCAGGTACATCTTCTGAGGTCATTGTTCTGTTCTGATCCGCACTGTCTCCGAACAGATTCCCGGGCTGTTAGTCTAGCCTTCAAGACTCTTTGTCATTCACCTAAACTACCTTCTTGGTCCCATCCACCCTCTTTCTCTGGTGTGGACCTTGTGGCTCAGTCAACCTGAATGCCTTGGTACTCCTTTTACAAACCTGGCTTCTAAGTGGCTGTGAGCCTCTATCAGGCCAGTTCCTGGGCCTGGAGTGCCTGTCCCCATCTGCCATCTAAGATCTTAAAACCTGAATGCCATCTCTTCCATGAAACCCTCCCTGGTTCCTTAAGCCAAAGGTGATTTTGTTCTTCTTGGGTTAATCACAACTCTTTGCTGGCAGTACTCAACAACCACTGTAGCTATTTGTGTGCATGTTTTATGTCCCATCTCACATCTTTATTTCCTCACGGGTAGGAACATGTTTGTCTCTCAAATCCCTGAAGTTTTTTTTTTTTCTTTTTTCTTTTTCTTTTTTTTGAGTTGGAGTCTCACTCTGTCGCCCAGACTGGGGT
>NW_007248186.1:1004706-1040146 GCF_000164805.1 Carlito syrichta
CCTCAGCCTCCCAAAGCGTGGGATTACAGGCTGAGCCACTGAGCCCAGCCAATCCCTGAAGTTTTACTCCTTTTCCTTAACACAAGTGTTACCTCCATGCCAGGCTCTCAAAAATTGTTTTTTGAGTACATAAATTAAAATAATTTGGGATTTAAGAAGTTTTATGTACTTTTATCAGAAATACCCTCAGCATAAGAGATCACTGTCCTTAAAGCAAAACAGATTTTATATACATTCATCCTGGCTGCTACTTATCAAACCCTCTTCTTGATCAGTGTTCTGGCAGCACGTGTGAATGGGATTCAAGAACAGCTGGCCAGTGGAGTTGGCTAGAAAGGTCTACTCTGGAAGTAGGAGCCCTTTTCTTCGTTGTTAATCCAGACCCTGCTCCATGCCCTCTAGCAGAAAGGTCACAAGGCTGGAATGAAAACATTTGACCTCTGCTACTTATAAACTATGTCACCCTGGGCAACTTATCTCATGTGTAACACAGAGTTGCCCTACAATATTACTTAAGCATTGCGTTTGCCTGTTGGTAACAGACATTTGATATGGTGGTTTGAAACTAGAAAGATTTATTTTTCTTTCTTATAAATAAAGTCTAGAGACGGTCCATAGCTCCACAGCTATCCATAACCCCAAGCTCCCATCCACTATCCATTTTGCCCCTCGGTACATAGATTTCATCTTCAAGGTAGCCACACAGATCAAGGTGCCTGCTGGAGCTCCACCATTATGTCAGCATTCCAGTAAGAAGGAGGAAGGGTCCAAGACCACTTTATCCTTCTGAATAAGCTCCCTGGAAACAGTTTTACAACAGTTTTCCAGAAGTTCTTCCCAGCAACTTCGGCTTAGAGCTGGTGCAGTGCTTCTCAGCTTTAGCCGCATGTTTGAAACACAGGGGGGCTTTAAAAAAGTACCTGTACTTGAGTGTTACTGCAAATAAGTTAAATCAGAATGCTTGTGGCTGGGATCAAGACTCAGCATTTTTATTATTATTATTATTTTTCTTATTATAAAGATGTGGGGTACAATTCAGGGTTAGGTATACAAACGTTGATTATGCAGGTACCCTTGTTGATGAAGTGTACCCCTCCCTCCCCTAGCAGGTTCCCTCAACAGGCAATCCCACCCCCCCTCCCCTGGCAATTTCCCACTTCCAATCCCTTTCTTATAATATTATAATTATTCAAGATTTGCTTATGAGTGAGAACATATGGTACTCTGTTCTTTGTTACTGTGACAGATCACTGAGTATGATAGACTCTGAATCCATTCAGTTGCTGTGAAGTCCATATGTTTGTCCTTCTTTATGGCTGCATAATATTCCATTGTGTATATGTACCACATTTCTTTATCCAGTCCTGCTTTGATTAGCAACGTGATTGGTTCCATGTTTTTGCTATTGTGAATAGAGCTGCAACAAACACACCTGTGCAGGTATCTTTTTTGTAAGCATTTTTATTTTAAAATTTATTTTCTTTCTTTCAACAGCTTTGGGGGATACAAATAGTTTTTGGTACATGGATGCATTGTACAGTGGTGAAGAAGTCAGGACTTAACTATACCCCCTCACCCCCACCTGTGCACATTGTACCAGGCAGGTGATTTTTTTGTCCCTCCATCCCTTTGCACCCTCCCCCTGCAGGACTCAGTATTTTTAAATGACCCCAGGTGGTCCAACTGTACAGTAAGGATTGAGGACTGCTGAGCTAGAGTGACCTGATAATCCAGATGTGGACCCTTGAGCGTGAAAGAAGAACAATTGGCATCAACCGACCTATCTTAGGAGAATGAGAGGTGACCCTGATTATATGTCATCCCCTATCCCTAGACACATTGTTTCCTACTGCTACTGATGATATTGGTTAGATGCTCACTATTCCCTCCCACTTTTTTTTTTTTTTTTAAGAGATGAGGTCTCACCAAATTGCCCAGGCTGATTTCGAACCCGTGGGCTCAGGCAATCCTCTCGCCTGGGCCTCCCAAAGCACTGAGATTATAGGCGTGAGCCACTAACGCCTGGCCCTCTCCCACTTCTGTTCTGGCTTTTGGATTGGATTACATGAGACAAGCATACACGAATCTTTGTAATCTGCAATGTTTCAGAGATATTTTTACCAACACTATCATCATCACTTAGTCCACATGACAACTAGGAGGAGCCCAGTTCGGATTCCCGTAGCTCAGGCTTGATTAATTTAGCGCTTTAAGGTCATGTCTTGACAAATGCCCGCTGGGAGACAGAGTCTCATGGCAGTTTTGGCGAGTGAGCTTTGGAAGCTGACAACCCTGTGTTTGAATCCCACCTCTGCCCTTTAGCCTTGCCGTCTGATGCCTCAAAATTTCTTTTTCAAAGTCCCTGTGGTATCTCTTGACTCAAGGGGTTGCCATAAGCATTAAAGATATTAACATATGGAAGGGATTTAATGTGGGACCCATTTGATAATTGGCAACTCGTTATCATTTATGAGATTACTTTGAGGTATGCTAAGAAAGGTGCTCTTTTCTGCCTTTCAAGAGTCCAGCATGTCAGGGGCCTTCTCTCCTCTCCGGCTGGGAGGGGGACCGTGAAAAGAAGCAACTGCAGATTCAAGATGTCTTCTCGTGTCCCAGGGTCCCCATCCTAACTGACCCCCCAACGAGAATCTGGGTCGAAATACCAGTGGGGATCCCAGCTGGCTGAAGACGCCAATAGCCAGAATTAAATTAATTATTTCCACGACTTGATCCTCACTTGGGGAGCGTCGCGCATTGAAATAACCTTTGCCTGTGGCGATTTTTGTCTCTGGGATTCTTCCTTCCGGCCACAGTGTTGGTGGTGTAATCTCCCTTTCCATCACTGGGTTGCTAACTTGTAAACTTCCTTCCCTGGGGCTCGCTCCTCTAATCTTGCCTTCTCCGTGTTTCGCTGTAGTCTTGTCTTCCTTTATTCATTCTGCATTGCTTTTATCTCCTTACCTTTCCTCCTGCTGAGTGTAAACAAACCTTAAGGCAAAAAAAAAAAAAAAAAAAAAAAAGAAGAAGAAGAAGCCAGGCAGGATGCTGCTTAGCTCCCTGAAACACAGTCTAAATCTTAGAGGCAGTACTTTACTGTGGGCAGAGTCAAAATTCAATACTTTCTGCTTGTAGCTTGGGCGCCGATACAATGCTCAAATGGTCTGGAAATGTAAGAAAGTTCTGTGAGGAGGGGAGTCAGACAAGGAGACCGGTTTTGAGTATATTTTTGAGTTTGTTGGTTGAAAACTGTTAGAAAGTCTAGGACTTTCTTCCTGGAAATGGTGTGTCTAATTGGGTCTGATTCTTCTGTGCAGGGTTGGCAAACCTTTTCTGGAAAGTTTCAGGTAGCAAATATTTTAGGCTTTGCCAGCCACACTGTCCCTTTGGCAACCAACCACTCTACTTGGCTGGCATGGCACGAGAGCAGACACAGATGATGGGACGATCGTACTTTATGCATGAACGCTGGGATTTGAATTCCAGATAATTGTTGTGGCAGAGTTTGACCTCTGGGCAATAGTTGGCTGACCTCTGCCCTAGTGAAAGGGAAGGAGCACACGACTGTCGTTAGATGTTGTTTCCAACCCCTTCATTTGGAGGCCAGACTCAGCTTCCTCATTTAAGAAACTCACACTAAATGACACCAGCAAATGCTAGTGAGGAGGGAGAGCAACAGGACGTCTCCCTCGTGGCTGATGGCGAGGCAAAACGGTACAGTCACTTTCGAAGATGGTTTGGCAGTTTCTCCCAAAACTAAACATACTCTTGCCATGCAATCTAGCAATCACGCTCCTTGATATTTACCCAAAGGAGACGAAAACTTATGTCCACGCAAAAATGTGCATATGGATGTTTATAGCAGCTTTATTCACAATTGTCAAAACTTGGAAGCAACCAAGAAGTCCTTTAGTAGGTGAATGGATAAACTGTGATATATCCAGACAATGGAATATTACTCAGCGTTAAAAAGAAATGAGCTATCGAGCATGAAAAGGCATGGAGGGAACTTAAATGCGTTTTACAAAGCGAAAGAAGCCCACGTAAAAAGGCTGTATACTGTAGGATTTCAATATATGACGTTTTGGGAGAGACAGAACGATAGAGACAGTAGAAAGATCAGTGGTTGCAGGAAGTTAGAGGGGTAGGAGGGATGAACAGGTAAAGCACATGGGTCTTAGGGCAGAGAAATGATCCTGTGTGTGCTACAGTGGTGGTTGCTTGTCCTTATACATTTGTTAAAAGCTATAGAAGGCACGAAACCAAGGGTGAACCCTGATGCAAACTGCAGACTTTAGGTGATGGTGGTGTGTCATTGTAGGTTCGTAGATTACACCTAGTACACCACTTTGCTGGGGGAGGCTGCTAGCGGGGGAGGCTACATCTGTGTGGGGACACAGGGTACCCTGGAGAAAGATCTCTTGAATAAAGCATTTCCGGATACTTCTTGGAGATTCACAATGTATGCATCAACGTTTCTGAGACTTGTTAAAAACAACTGCAACCAAATGCAAAAACCACATTCGGGTTGTTTAACCCAATGTTTCCCAAACAACTGCATGACTTCAGAGACCATTAACAAATATAAAATCATGAAAATTAGTTGGCATGGGGGTCTACAGACACTCTTTGGGGACAGCTAGCCTAAGCCTGTGGCATTTCAATTGATGCCACGGAAAAAGATGAACAAACAAGAAACCTTTTGTGTTCTATTTTTCTGTTTGTGTATATATTTGCATATGTATATACATTTATATATAATATTTGTTGTATTGCTACTTGATGTCATATATGCAGTTATAGTTTCTTAGAAAATTATGAGCCATTGGCAAATGTGTGTATGTAAGTTGACATCTTAAATGAGATTATTTTATTAATTTTTTTCTGTTTAAAATTTATTTTAAAGATATGGGGTACAATTTAGGATTAGGAATCACAATTTTTTTCAACAGTAATAGGCTCTTGAAATAGAAAGAGAAGTTGATGGAGTAATCTGTTTCATTTATTTTTTCCAAACTCACTCCATAAGGAGAATGTACATAATTATAGTTCAGGTTGTAGCAGCACACATACGAGTGGTCAGTTTAATTTACTAGTGAAGTTAATGACTTGCTAGCCTCTTTGGTATTATTTGGGAGAACAATCAATTGTCCTAAAGTGGGAGCTCACTCTGCAGTACCCTGCGTGCAAGTGCCCACCACAAGAAGCAGCTTGGTTGACCTCTCACTTGGAGCACATGTGGCTTTCTGGTCCAAACATAGGGTCTGTCTGGATTGACAATCACACGCTGTCATGTGAAACCTCATTTCTCATGCCCTGAGTGATGAGTATGTGTCTCCTCAAGATGTCCCCAACTTCCAAATGAGGCTTATGTACCCAACACGGTTTATATTTGAGGCAGGCCATCCCAGCCACATCCTCCTGGGTGAAGAAGGATCCGTCCAACTCCTTGATGTGACGGAAGAACAGAAGCAGACGTTATCACACTGGAAGTAGATGATCTCTGGTGATATAGTATTGCCAGAATCTTGACAATAAATGATTTCTTTTCCATCACACCTTACAGGTATAATGCCTATAATTTAAAGCACTTTATGGGGGACACAGTCCCTTTGACTATTTAAGAATTGGGCAACATCTTCGGGAAGATTGTGCATGAAACAATAAAGCCCAGAGATGTTTGAAGGATATGCCCAAGAACTCCCAGCTAGAAGAAGGTAGGGCTGGGATTTGAATTCTACTCTTGACCCCGGGTTCTTGCAAGTCTATCTGCTGCCTTCTCAGCGATGGATGTCCTGTGGTTGGACAGGTAACAATCAATTTATCAATGCTGGGCCTTTACATAACATCGGTGGATGTCCGCCACATGGAATGGGCTAGCGGTTAGTCATCTTGCTCTGTAGTCTTCAAACTTTGGTCTTGATAAATCCAAGGATATTGACAGAAATGTTTTTATTAGCAAACATCTCAAAACTATTCAAAAGTAGGGAGAAGAAATATGACCCAGTTTCCCAGTTTCTACCATTAGCAGCACATGGCCAACATAGCCAAGCTCGTTTCAGCTATATCTCCTTCCTCAACTGGATTAATTTGAAAATCCCAGATGTCATATCATTTCTTCTACAAATACTTACGAATACATCTCTAAGAGACAAAGTTTTCTGAATATGTTTTTACGTGTAACAAACCACTTCCAAATTTAGTGGGCTAAAACAATAGTTTACTGTTATCTCTCATGGTTCCATGGGCTGGCTGACTGGCTCACCTGGACAGTTTTCATCTGGGATCTCTAATGAGATTATAATCGTATTTCAGTTGGGGCTACAGTTGTCCGAAGATGTGCATGGACTGGAACTCCAAGGTGGCTTACTCATATGACTGACAGCTGGGGACTCAGGTGGGGTTGTCAACTCTTTCATTCCTACATATGGCCTCTCTGTGCACTTGGGCTTTTCCCAGCATGGTTGCTGGGTTCCAAGAGGGAATGTTCTGGGAGCAAGAGCTCCAAGATGCTTGTGTAGAAGCTGCAAGGCTCTCATGACCTGGTCTTGAAGGCTGCAGGCCACTACTTCTATCATATTTCACCTGGAGAAGCAAGTCACTAAGTCTTCTCCAGATTCAATGGAGGGGAATTAGATATCCCCCTCAATGGGAGAAGCCACTGAAAAATTGAGAATAAGTTTTCATATCACAAATAATCCAGATAGTGTTTGAACTGCCCCAATTTGAATTGTTGCTATTTTACAGTTTTTTTTTCAAAGCAGGGTCAAAATGAGGTCAGCACATTGCATTTGGTGGATATGACTTTTGGGTTCCTTTTATTCTAAGACATTTCCTCTCTTTGCTTGAAACCTATTTGTTGAACAGCAGAGTGGCATGTCTTGTTGAGTTTCCCCGCGGTCTGAATTTTGCTGCATGTGTCCATGATATTCTTTGGTCCCTCTTATTTTCCTCTGGTAAGCTGTTAGATCCAGAAGCTTGCTCAAGTTCAGGTCCAAGATTTGGGTGGAAACACTTTGTGGGGGGTGGTGTGCCCTTCTGATGGCATCACACCAGGTGGTACAAAATTAGTCCATCTTTCTTAGATTGATGTTAAAATAGATTTGTGGGTTCAAGTGTTGTATCCAGAGCTCCTAACTCCAATCGAGCCTTTTAAAAAGAAGCTTTTAAGTAGCCACCTTCCACTTTAAAGGCTCAGGAAATGAGTTTGGAATGGATCTCTATTTATATATATCTGTATCCATGTTCACCATGTGCTAACTGGGTGTCGGCAACATTTCAGATACTTTACATGGATTAATTGATCTATTTCTCATAACAACCCAATGAAAGAGGTACAATGATTATCCCTATTTCACGGATGGGAGACTGAGTCTCAGACGCTCTGCACCCAACATCCAATGTAGATGACTTCTGCTTAATTCTCATTTACAAAAAGGATTTGTTCTCATTTTCGGAATTCTTAGGGGAAACCAACGTAGGTTCATGAGAAAGAGAGTCAAGTCAATGGGAAGGTGAGATGAGGGAGTCATATCTTTATTTATTTATTTTTTTTGAGTTGGAGTCTCACTCTGTCGCCCAGCCTGGAGTGCAGTGGCCGCTCCCGGCCACCGCAGCCTCGACCTGCTGGGCTCTGGCAATCCTTCCGCCTCAGCCTTCCGAATAGCTGGAATTACAGGCATGCGCTACCACGCCCGGCTGATTTTTTGATTGATTGTAGAGATGAGGTCTCGCTGCCCAGGCGGGTCTCGAACCCACAGGCTCAGGCAATCCACTCACCTCAGCCTCCCAAAGGCATGGGATTACAGGCTGAGCCACCGAGCCTGGCATATCTTTAGTTGTCTCCCAAAAGGTCTGTCCCTGAATGAGATCCGGGAGAAGGCAGAAGCCTGTGAGATAAATTCTGCCCAGGTTCCCAATTTTGGGGGATGATTTATTGAACACAAACATCCCCCTGCCCAATGCCTTATTCACTGTGCAGTGGGGTCAGCAGGGTGTGGCCTTCTCTCTCTGAGAGGAGGCGGGGACAACACTCCTGTTTTATGTCAGTGCTCCTTGTTTTACCCAGACACTGGGCGCCTGCGGGAGGCTCAGAAACGACAATTTTATTTTAAAGAAAATATTTTCAAATGCAATTTGCAGTTTACACATGAAGAGTAATGAGCAAAATGGATGCAGCTGTCTTTTAAATTAACCCTACCGTGCCACCCTGTTTTGCTTTCCTACCGAAGTGATAATGTAGGCAGCTTTTGTGCCTTTCGTGAGGACTTTGGAGCCCTCTGAAGCTTCAGAGAGAGAGAGAGTAGAGATGGGCTGAGAAATATGTGCAGGCCTCGTGGTGCCTGGTGCGTATCTATGGCTGCCATCGCTAAAAAAGAAAAGGCTCGAAAGAATAGAACCCAAGAAGAGTACAGCAAATTGGTTCCTGCCAGAGAAGGCACAGCAAGGGCCAGATAGCTGAGCCCTGAGGGGCACAGTCTGGCAGAGAGAACAGTCCCTTTTCTCCAGGGAACAAGTTTGAAGGACACAACGGCATGTCTTGCATCTCAGAGAGCTATTTAGAGACACCTTCCTTGCTAGATGTCCAGGCTCAATGTGGTCTCAAGCAGATTCATTGGTCCGTCAGCCTCATGAGGTTGTTCTCTGCCTTCTCACACGGATACTCCCACACAGCTCGAGCTGAATGGAGCCAGCTCTGTCCTTGGTGGAAGGCTCCACATTTTGGAGACCCTGACCTTCCCCCATTGGGTGTGTGTGTCCCAGTTCTACGGGTCTCTGGGACCATGGCTGTGGTATGCAGACAAAACCCATTTCTTTAACTGTGTTTTAAAGGGAGAGAGGACTAGTTCCAATTTAGAAGATACCATTTCTTGGCATTTCTAGCACTGGCTTGTAGTTATTTTAAAAGACACTGAGTGACTTAAGTCAGGATAAATCCAAACCTCCTTACACAGACAGAGACAGAGCCACACACATGCAGACACACCCACACAGCTTAATTTTGATATCCTTCACTCCACACAGACACAATGATGGTGCATATGACTCAGGGAAAGAAGGAGGACAGACACCTCAGGGGAAGCACAGGGACACAGGTTCACAGGAAAATTCCATGGCTGATGAAGGAGATAGGGTTCACTTGGAACTAGGTAATGGCAGCCTAACTTCTTGTGGGGGATGGCTGTGGCAGCCACATGGTGTGTCCAAGTTAATTTGAACATGCTAGCCACTTAGGGAGAGGGTATTTTTACTGACCAAGCAGTTGCCTCATTAAGAATGTGATGGCATTTTAGGTGCAGCACTGTAGTGGTTGCTTACTTCCTAAAATACTTTTCTGTAGCATGTGCCTTTCTCATGGACAAAGAGCCTTTATGTAGCATTTTTTTTTTTGCCTGGTGTCTTGTGACTTAGGAATTGAACCTTGTATTCTGTTTCAGAACAGCAGGGAAGAAAAGGAAGAAAGGAAGGAAGGAAGGAAGGAAAGGAGGAAGGAAGGAAGGAAGGAGAGGAAAGAGAAGGTAAGAGGGAGGGAGGAAGATTAGAAGGAAGGAAGAAGGGAAGAAAGTCAGGAAGGGAGGAAAGAAAGAAGGGGAGTGGAATGGGAAGAGAGAGAAAAAGAGAGAGAGAGAGAGAGATTTTTCTCTCTCTCACACACACACACACACACGCTTTATAATAACCCCAAGACTGGGCAACCATTAGAGCTGAGCTGAATAAATCATTGTGGAAAGATCTGTCTGTCTTCTGATGTCTTCTTTCCTAAGTTAAGGGGATTGGCCACACTGGCTGGCTGGATGCCACCACTGGGTCCATTCTTACCTTGGGACAGCAGTTCAGTGTCTCGGGCAGGGCAGAATCCCCAGCCGTGATGTAATGGGAATTTCTACCTCATACTTGTATGTCATTCACACACGTGGAGCATCATGGGAGCTGGGATAGATTGATGTCCTCTCTAAGAATAGCACTGATTATAGAACAGATTTTCCCATATACAGAGCCATTTTTAATTCACTGCCTACCACAGCTGCCAGCCTGCGGAGATAATTCCTTCTAGCAGAATAGCTCTAGATTATTATAGGGAAATCAAATTTGCATAAAAGCGCTCACTCTTCTCTCTCTCAAGTTACTAAACAGATACTGTCAATTACTTTTGTTGGAAGAACTTTTTTGGGGGAGGGGAAAATACATTTTTTTTTTTGAAAAAATGCCACATGAAACTTTTCTGTACTAATTAGAAAGATTCTGAGAACTGGCATTTTGTGTGACACCTTGAATGTAATACATTCTTGACTATTTTCAAAGAGCTTTTCAGATCACTTTTTAAAATTTTAGTTTATTTTGATTGAGCACAGGCCCTGGGGACAAACAATAGATGACCCTTATTTCCAAAAAACTTATTTTATTTAATTAATGCAAAAAATTGTATGCAATGAATAAGGTAGGCATCATTAGGTCTATTTTGCCGATGAGGAAACTGAAACCCAGGGAAATTTCCGTGACAGTTTGAAAGTGTGCACAATTGATTGTTGAAGGACTGAGAACTGGAATCCTGGTCTTCAGAGTCCTCCTTAAACTTGTGGGGCCACTAGACCCTTATCGCTCTGGAGGAGAAAGGTTGCAGTTGCAAAGGGGCAGCCTGTAGTTGCTTGGCCAAAACTTTTGCTTTGACAGTATTTAAAAATCAGGTTGGGTGTAGTGGTGCACACGTATAGTCCCAGATAATTGGAAGGCTGAGGCTGAAGGATGACTTGAGCCCAGGAATTGAGGTCGCTGTGAGCTATGATGGCCCCACTGCACTCCAGCCTGGGTGACCTTGTCTTAAAAAAACAAAAATCTTGTCTTAAGCAAGACCTTGTCTTAAAAAAACAAAAACAAAAGGTTTTACTTCCCCATCCTCAACCCCTAAAATTAAATGACTTCTGACTTCTTTTAAAAAATATAAAATGCATACTAGGCTCGGTGTCTCAGCCTGTCATCCCAGCACTTTGGGAGGCCAAGGCGAGTGGATTGCCTGGGCCCGTGGGTTTGAGACCCACCCGGGCAACTTGGTCAGACCTCATCTCTACAATACATCAAACATTGGCTGGGCGTAGTAGTGTGTACCTGTAGTTCTGGCTACTTGGAAGGCTGAAGCAGAAGGATCTCTGGATCCCAGTTGATCGAGGCTGCGGTGGCTGGGAGCATGCCCCTGCACTCCAGTCTGGGCGATGGAGTGAGACTCTAACTTTATATATATATGTAAAATCTGGCAACACTGAGCCTGGAGTCTATTGAGGCAAGAGTGAGGGGCCAGTGGCCACCACTAGTCACATCCTGATGCCCAATGGGCCATTTATTTAAGTGATTAGAAGTTTTTTGGGTTTTTTTTGAGTTGGAGTCTCACTCTGTCGCCCAGACTGGAGTGCAGTGGCCGCTCCCGGCAACCACAGCCTTGACCTGCTGGGCTCCGGCGATCCTTCCGCCTCAGCCTTCCGAGTAACTGGAACTACAGGCACGTGCTATCACGCCCAGCTAATTTTTTGATTTATTGTAGAGATGAGGTCTCGCCAACTTGCCCAGGTGGGTCTCGAACCCGTGGGCTCAGGCAATCCACTCACCTCAGCCTCCCAAAGCGCGGGATTACAGGCTGAGCCACTGAGCCCGGCTGATCAGAAGGTTTTGAGTTGCTTCCTCCACCCCATCCCCACCTGCTGAATCTGAGAGAAAATAAAGCTGTGAGCACCCTGTACTTGGAACAGTTTTCTTGCACTGTTTTTAAAATAATCTTTTAGTTTCTTCATGCCTCAATTCATCAGCTCTTAGAAAAAAAGGTTGGCAAGATTGTTACCTGTGGGTTCCTGATCTTAATGATTCAGGATTTGGAGACTCACTAAGGATTTTTAATTTTCTAGCCACTGTAGGCTGGTATTCTACTTGTTCTTTTGTTTGTTTATTTTAAGGCAGGGTCTTACTCTGTCACCCAGGTTGGAGTGCAGTGGCATGGTCATAGCTCACCGCAGCCTTGACCTCCTAGGCTCAGGTGATCCTTCTGCCTCAGCCTCCTAGGTAGCTGGGACTACAGGTGTGCACCACCATGCTCGGCTAATTTTTAATTATTTTGTAGCGATGAGGTCTCACTATATTGCCCAGGTTGGTCTAGAACTCCTGGGCTCAAGTGATTCTCCCTCCTCGGCATCCCAAAGTGCTGAGATTATAGGCGTGAGCCACTGTGTCTGGCCTACTTGTTCTTAAAATGGGTTTCATGGCTGACACTTTAATTGCTTTCTGTTTTCTGATCTGTTTTAAACCACCTTTTGGGGGATGCAGAGAGTGAAGGCAGATGTCTACCTCGCCTTCATGTTTGCCTTTGGGCCTTGATTTTCTGATTCTGTGAGCAAATTTCTGTGCTGTATCTAGGTTTTTCTTGTTAAGACCATGAGGATAAGACTGTTATAAGAAATAGAGGGATGAGCTCCTTAGATATAAGGTGTCGCTAAGTTCTAATTTACTATGGAGGCTTAATTAAATAATTTGATTTAACCATGGAAGCTACAGGTTAGCTTACCCAGGAATCGAAAAACAGGCCAGGCGCAGTGGTTTAGCACCTTGGGAGGCCGAGGTGGGAGGATCACTTAAGCCCAGGAGATTGAGGCTGCAGTGAGCCATGTTCATGCGACTGCACTCCAGCCTGGGTGACAGAGTGAGACCCCAACTCAAAAATAAAATACAAGAAACAACAACAACCCTGGGGTCTACAAGACCTTCTGGGGTAGGGATCGTATCCAGTGGGTATTTTGTTCTGAGCCCCTCCCCCCGATACTGCTTCTGGTGTAATGCAGTCACATTTTTGTTCAGAGTTGAGGTGATAAACTGTCCAGCCTCCTGCACCAGGTGGAATATTGTTCTGGGTGTCCTTTACAGTTTGCAACCCTGCAGTTTTAAACCTGTGATTCTGTTCCTCGTCCACCTCCCGACAAGGTGGCTACGTGTACGTGGGTTGATTTGATTTTGAAGCTGGCAGCAGCCCTCTCGTCCCCCCATACGCCCATTTCTTCTCCATGCTTAAAATTCCACTTCAGTTGTGTTGCTTCGACTTTAGGCTTTGATTTTGTGTTAAAAATCAGTTACCAACCTTTCCAAGTACAGAGTTTGCAAAACCCATTCATACACCTTATCTCATTCGATCAATAGCCCAGGGAGGCTGGAGAGCGGCATTGTCTCCTTCTGAAAAAAAAAAAGGAATTACAGAGGCAAGAGTAGGATTTGGGAGCCGGACAGGCTGGGTTGAGGCCTGACTGTAGCACTCACTAACGATGTGACCTTGAGTAGGAGATTAGACCGCTAGGAACTTAATTTCTTTTTCCACAAAGGATTCAAATTTTACTTCACAATGTAGTTGTAGGGATCAGAATACACATTTCCATTCACTCCTTCACTCCTCATTTATTCATTCTCCAAATATTTATTCAGCCCCTATTGGGAGCCAGACACTGTCCTAGGCTCTGGAGATACGTGAGTAAACGAGGCAGACCCCGTTTCTCCCCCAGTGGGCCTTACCGTCTAGCACAAGGCAGAGCACCAAGCACATAGTAGGTCCTCAACCAATGGTGGTTGTTATGAAGGTTCAACCTCAAGTCTCGAGTCTGGAGCAGAATGAGATGTCGAGCTTAGATTTTGGCGTCTTTATCTCCAAAGTCTTTTGGGGGGAAGGGGAGCTCATTTTGTCATTGTTCCTGGAGCCATTTTATTTCAGTCACTGCCTCTGGTGTACACTGCCCCAGGAGAGCTTAGTTAGGTGGCTTATAACCCAGTTCTGGGCAGAGCACTGGCTCTGCTATTTAATTGTGTGTCCTTAGGCAATTGACCCGGCCTCACTAATCCTCGGGCTCTCATCTGCAGAGGGCAGAGTGACAACCCTTTGCCTCAGCACATGGTGACAGGGGTCAGATGAAGAAGTTCCTGTGATGTGCCACGCACAGTACCTGACCCAGGGGAAGGTGTTCTTTAAAATGGTTGGGTTCTGCTGTTATTGTTTGGGTTCTCAAACAGCACAAACGCTGTGGGGAAGACATAGTACCTTCTCCTCCTCAGTCTTTTGACGGCCCTTTCTTAAGTCTGGGGAGATAGAACTTAGCAGCAGTTGCTGAGTCCCAGAGGTAAGGGGCGTATCTCCCACCACCTCCGGGCCGTCCATTCACATCCTCTAAGGAGTCTACCGGGCCAGGAGGCCAGGCCTTTCCTTGGTTTATTCTGGTTCTACCTCAACCAAAGAGAGTTCTGCTCAGCATTCCTGCCCATGGCTAGGCGAAGAGAGGAGACTTCTGTGTGAGGAAGAGGCTTCCACATGGCCTCAGAGAGGGTGATGCATCCCCATCTTCTTTTTTATGTCAAGAATCTGAAGCCAGATCGCCTGGGTTTGAGTCCCAGCTTAGCTGCACACAAGGTAAGTGATTTGACTTCCTGAAAGCCTGGTGTCTTTATCTGTAAAGATAGTCGTGGTCGAGACTTCCATATTTACTGTGTTCCAGATGCTTTCCATCTACCAACTCATCCACTCCACATTGGTCCTGAGTTAGTGACTATTATTACACTTATCTGTAGATTAGGAGAAGGGGTATAGAGGGATTACGTGGTTTAGCCCATGGTTAAGGACAGCTGGGATTCCAGCCATCTGTGCTCTGACCTCTCCACCCTGCTCCTTCCCCAGTATGGTGGCATGGTAAGAATCTACCTTTAAGGAGTTTTCTGAGGATTGGATGAAATAAGCAGAAAAGTCAGTGAGCACCCGGCTTGGCACATAGCATGTGCTGAGATAGTATAACCATCATCCTTAACTTTGAAAGTGGGCATGACTGTCTCTTTCCAGAGTAGTAAGCAAGCAGGGCCTAGAACACTAAGAGTGGGGTATTCTTCAGAGACATTAGAATCACGGTCATAGGTATCCATTGGCCTCTTAAGAGAAGTTTTTCTTTTTTTAATATGTTTAGAGACCTAGGTGTTTTTGATTTCCCTTAAAATTTTTTTTTTTAATTTTAAAGATATGGGGTACAATTCAGGGTTAGGGATACAAATGTTCATTATGCAGGTACCCTTGTGAATGAGGCGTGCCCTCCCTCCCCTGTCAGTTTCCCACTGTTGCCAATCTATCACCCAAGGTAAAATGCATTGGCGCGAACATGGCTCACTGCAGCCCCAAGCCCCTGGGCTCAAGTGATCATCCTGCCTCAACCTCAGCCTCTTGAGTCGCTGGGACTACAGGCAACTGGCACCTAGTCCAGTATATCTTTTAAAGTTTTTTTGTAGAGATTGGATCTCGCTGTGTGGTCTGGGCTGATCTGGAACTCTTGGCCTCAGGTGATCTGCCTGCCTCAGCTTCCCAAAATGCTAAGATGATAGGGGTAAGCCATGGCACTTGGCTTTGAAAGTTTGAAACCTAATGTTTATGAGTTGCATCATAATAACACTCACGATGATACCCTCATGGCAGTACTAATATTTCTTGCCAATATGAAGTATTTATCAAGTACCTACTTATACCTGATGCAGTTTCAGATCCTCTAGGCACAAGTAAACAACCTTAAGTCAAGCCCCCTCTGGAGTTTTAAGTCCAAAACAATGAATGGTCCATTTGTTTTTCATCGATTTTGGTTTTCAGTCAGTTGGCATCATATTGTGCTTGACTGCCTTTAAGAATCATCACCATTTTCATTCTCTTTCCCACCATCATCATGGCAAGCTCTTACGGCGGGCTAGGTGCTAAGCAATTTGTCTGGACCCGCTACTTTAATTCCCACATCAGAGCATAAACTGAAGGGTTCTGTGAATTAGACACCTACAGATGAAAGCAAATGTATCAGTAGCATTGTTGGCAATAGTTAGAACAGAAGGAAGGAAAGAGGAGTGGAAGAGTGTGTCTCAGCTCTTTGAATATTGAAGAATTACTCCAAAGTTATTCCTTTGGTGTAAATGTCCATATGCTTAGACTAATAAACTGTAATGAATGTAAAAATATTGGCTCTCTGCTGGTACCCATTTCCAAAATGCTGTCTGGGGGAAATGGGTATTTGTATTTCATTAATATAAATATTTAATGACACCCATTATGTTCTGGCACCTGGATGTTATCCCTCACTCCTCTTTCTATGCTCACCTGTGGAAGTTCTTGACTTATGTATCATGGCCTCTCACTGTGGTGATGAATTAGTTAATTTCAGTTCCGGTGAGGTAAGGTTGTTTTTGTTTTTGTTTTTTGTCTTTTTCTTAAAGCTACTCCTCAATGCTGAATAATTTTTAGTGATGGAAAAAGCAACCTGCCAGGGAAGTTTTTAGGACAATGAATAGGTGAGATTTTCCCCCACTTTATAAGGTTATATTGCTTTGTACTTAATATTTTTTTCTGATTATAAAGGTAACATCAGCCTAACTTCCTGTTGTGACTGCATAGTAGTTTGACCAGGTATTCTGGTAAATCTTGTTCAAAAGACCTAAAAATGCTAGCTTAAAATATCACTAACACATTTTCATGATATCTGCAAGAAAAATGAATGAAAATTCCAGAGGCTAAAAACAAATAGGAAAGTGGGAACTGGGTAGGAAGCATAAACTGAGACTGCCCCAAGGATATTTGCTCAGAGCAGAAAGTTAGACTTGTGTGTGCTGACTGCTTTGCTGGGGACCAGAAACCAGGCTTTGGGCTCTTGCACTGTGGAAAGTTAAAACGGAAACCCTAAAATACAGCTAGAATTCTTAAAGGGCTACATTCTCTATGAAAAAGTGGGTTAGAAAAATAAATCCCCCTGTTGGCCAAGAGAGATATCTTAGCCTTAGGCCTTCTCAATATCTACACAACAGCCTTGCCCTCATTTGGCTTTAGAGGTTGAAATGATACTGCCTAGGTGACCTAGAAGAGAAATGAACTTGGGAGGTTCTGAATTGGTGGTGCTCAGTGTACCTAGAAGATGTGGATACAAATACTCCCATAGGGAAATGCACCTTTGCCCCAGGCCCTCTGGCATCCTCATGAGTTAGCCTCCTGTGATCTTACAGTCCAGAATTACAAAACAAACAAACAAACAAATAAAAACCCATAAAGAATTTATTATTAGGTATTTTGGAGTCAAGGGAAATAACAAATAGCAGAATGAGACCCATAAATACTTCATATATAGAAGTTATGATGATACAGAGAAAGGGACAGAAAATAAGCCTAAAATGGTCTATGAACCAAGAGAACTGAAAACATGAGCAAAGTAATAATAGACAAATCCTTAAAGAGGACCCAATGTTACACCTAGAAATAAAAATAGAGTTATTGAAATTAAAAGGAAAGCATTCCATTTGTAAAAAAATTGAAAAGAATAATGAAGCTCCCATAAATCAGCCATTATTCTGTCACTCAGAGCCAAACAATGTTAATTTAAAAAGTATAATTCAAGTCTTTTTTTTTGGAGTCAGAGTCTTACTCTGTTGCCCAGGCTGGAGTGCAGTGGCACAATCATGGCTCACTGTAGCTTTGACCTCCTGGGCTCAGGTGTTTCTCTCGCCCAGCCTCCTGAGTAGCTAGGAATACAGGCACACACCACCATGCTCAGTTATTTTTTTGATTTTGTAGAGACAAGTTCTCACTATGTTGCCTAGGCTGGTCTTGAACCCCTGGGCTCAAGCAATCCTCCTGCCTTGGCCTCCCAAAGTGCTGGGATTACAGGCACCAGCCACCACACTCAGCCTTAATTCATGTGTCTTTTCTTCTGTGTATTTTTACAGGGTAGACATTCTATTCATATGAGTATAATTTTATATACTACCATTTTCTTTCCATATCCTAAGCCCTTTCCTATCATTGTGCTATATATGTTAAGAAATGCCATAGTATTCATGTTCTCTGACAGGTAGATTTATTTATTTATTTACTTTTTTATAAAAAATACTGCAAAGAACATCTTGACAGAAGCTGCCAAACCTTCTCAAGGCTCAGACCAGAAAGTGGCACAATACCACTTTCTCTGTATTCTACTGGTTTAAATGAATTATATGGAAAGTTCAAGTTCAGTGTCAGAAGGGATTACATAAGGGTGTGAACTCTAGGAGGTATATTCCAGCAGAACCCTAGCTACCACATATATTATGTTTTTGATTTCCTTTAAAAAAAATTGTTTTAAAGATGTGGAGTAAAATTCAGGGTTAGGTATACAAAAGTTCATTCTGCAGGTACCCTTGCTGATGAGGTGTGCCCTCCCTCCCCTGTCAGTTTCCCACTGTTGCCAATCTCAATCCCCCCCTCCCCTGGCAGTTTCCTACTGCTGCTAATCCCTTTCGTCCCTTCTTTCCTTCCTTCCTTCCTTCCTTCCTTCCTTCCTTCCTTCCTTCCTTCCTTCCTTCCTTCCTTCCTTCCTTTCTTTCTTTTTGAGTTGGAGCCTCACTCTGTCATCCAGGCTGGAAAGCAGTGGCACACTCCCAGACACCACAGCCTCTGCTTGCTGGGCTCTGGCGATCCTTCCACCTCAGCCTTCCAAGTAGCTGGGATTATAGCTGGGATTATAATGCTGGGATTATAGGCGTGAGCCACCGTGCCTGGCTGCCAATCTCTTTCTTATAGTATTATGATAGTTGTTCAAGGTCCGCTTATGTGTGAGAACATGTGAGTTCCTTTTTTTATGCAAATATGAACGTTACACATTGCATTGCCTCTTGCTCTTTTCAGTTAGGCATTTTGAAATATACTGAATATTAATACATTGTTTGTGGTCAGGATTGGCCTCACGCAAAACTATAAATTACTGGGGCTTAAATGAAAGAAGTACAGCAGCTCTTTTTCTTTTATTGCTCCATCACATATGACTTTCATTCTCAAACTACCTCAAGATCCAAAGTGACTGCTGGAGATCTAGCCATTGCTGTTGCATTCCAGCCAGAAGGAAAGAAGAAGAAAGAGGCAGAAGAAAGTATGTCTCCTTTTAAGGATACCACCTAGAATTTGCACTCAGTGTTCCCACTTACATTCCTTAGGACAGGACATATTTACAGAGCACAGCTAGGTACAAGGGAGACTAGGAAATGTAATCTTTATTATAAATGACCATTTGCTCAGTTAAAAAATTGGAAATTTTATTCCTAAAGAGGAAAAGGAGAATGGACATTGGAGGACCACAGGGCATTACAAATCTCCCTTGTGTTTTGTACGTCTGAGTCTAAACATGAGACTTTTCATCCACCCTGCTATTGTTTTCGGGAAGGTTGTACCAGTTACAGTATTGGATCCCTCATTTAGGTCACTTTTATCAACACTGGATATAGTAAATTCGGTAATATTGTCAGTCATCTTAAATTATATCATATTTTAATTTGCTCTTCTTGGGTTACTGGTGTGGGCTGACATTTTATCTTGTTGTTTATTATATTAACTATTTATATTTGATCTTTTGTGAACTTTTTGTTCATGTCGCATGTCCATGGAGTAATTTGGCTTATTTGTTTTTCTTAACTGTTTACCAATCACTTTGTAGTAAAGTTGTTGACCCTTTTTATGTTAATTGCAAGGCAGAAAATGTTTCAGAGAGTCTTGGAATGGGGAGTGCAGGAGAATACCATCTTGTAACTGAGGTGAGTTATGGAAAGCTTTCTTCATCACACCATGGGGGGGGGGGCCTAGAATTGGTACAAATTCCATGTTTGAGCCCATAGACTTCTTCTGTACTGTTTTAATTGCAGGAATTTTGAGGGTCTTTCCATGAGGAATCAGAACCAGAAAGGACAAGGAAAAAGGGATACCGGGGAGAGAGCTACATGTAGGACCCTTGAAGCATGAGCTGTGCAGATCAACCTAGTGCTCTTTGGCCCCTAAATGGATGGCAGGGTCTCCCTGAATCTTACTTTCTCAGGTCTCAGAAACAAAAATAGGAGATAGAAGTTGCCCTTTAATAGAGAAGTTTGTGATGAGACTACCTGTCATAGAGAGGGCGCTCCAGAGCCAGCCAGGTGGGCTTTCAGTTGAGAGCATTTTGTGGACATGGCCTCATTTAATCTGCCCAGGCAGGAAGGATGCTACCTGAGTACTTTAGCGCTAGACTATGGAGGTCATGAATCAACAACGTCCAGGGAGAGGCCGTCTCTTAGAGATTGGGGGAAGCAACTTGCTGAACATGCCCCAGTCTATCAGTTGCAGAAGCAAAGCTAGAGTGAGCTTCTGTAACACCCACACCGAGTGACCCTGGTTCCCTCCCCCGCCCCCGTGCCTGGCTCCCTGGCTTTCACTATCATCCTGCATCCACCCTGAGGTCTTGGACTGCACATCCGCTTGAGCAGCCTGGCTGCATGCTGAGTCACCCTGCTCTACCTGAGAACGGCACTGTCCCCAGCATCCTGGCAACCAGCGGTCCAGTGTCTGCCTGGCTGAGTCCCACAAAGTGTAGGGTCAGTAGCACACTGAGTTTCTCAGACTCTTGTATATCCGGAACATGAGAAAGAGGTGGGTGAGGGATCGAAGACCTGTGTGAAAGCTTGGAAGACCAATAAAGAATGAGTTACCGGCTAAAAACAAGAAGACAGAATCCAGATGAACAGTGATATGGCGTAATTATTATTTTTTAATATGTCGTTTAAGCCGCATGGCGACAGGAAGTGGGCAGGGTGAGCACCACGTTTGGAGTCAGATTCGGGCTTCTTTCTAGGCCCTGATACTTACAATGGCGTGGCCTCTCTGGATCTCAGTTTTCTCTTTCATGAATTGCCATAGTAATGCTTGTTCTGTCAGCTCCCAGGCTTGGTATGAGGCTCAGATTGTGTCCCAGCTTGAAAGCACCGGGTAAAGCAACCCCCACATTAAAGAGAAGCTGTTCTGTTAATCGGAAGAACAGTTTTCTATTCCCAGGAGAAGCATGGGGATAGGTCATCCCACATTTATTTTCCCTTCAAGACAGTTCACACTTATAGACTTATTTGTATTCAGGAGGCTCTTTGGAACAGAAAATCACAAGGAGCTTGAATCTGGGGTTGTACATTAACCAACCCAAATGAACCCACCCATATGGAACCAAACTTTGTTTCTGACTGACTGGCCCTCAGGTTCAAGCCTATTCAAGGTAGCATCAATTAAGCATGGGATGATGATATCTAATTCTAGTAGGCACTGTGGTTCTTTGGGTCTGATAAGGAAAAGCGGAAAACAATTTTACTACCTACGTATATTTCCATGGATAATATTAGTCACACATGATAACTCACTTTTGTTAAGAATCATTTTGAGGCTGGGCGTGGTAGCTCAGCCTGTAATCCCAGCACTTTGGGAGGCCAAGGTGAGAGGATTGCCTCAGCCTAAGGGTTCAAGACCAGCCTAGGCAACTTGGTGAGACCGTGTCGCTACAATAAATCACAAAACTATTTGGGTGTGGTGGCATGTGTCTGTAGTTCCAGCTGTTTGGAAGGCTGAGGTGGTAGGATCACCTAAGCACAACAGGTTGAGGCTGCGATGGCCATGAGCGTGCCATTGCACTCCAGCCTGGGTGACAAGAGTGAGAATCCAACTCAAAAAAAAATTTAAAAAAGCAGTTTTGACAAATCTGGGCAGGAAATTGCTCAGGGTTCTTATTTTTAAGTTTTCCACTCGGGATGTGTGTTTAAACACTGAAAAATACGAAGAGGATCTTACAGATAAACCAACTGAAGTTTTGAGTGTTTTTATCATCTAAGGTGTCCAGTTAGTAAATGGCAGAATCAGGACTTGCACCCAAGTTTTTCTGGCTCAGTTGTGAATCACTGTTTTTTATTGTCTTAAGAGGATGACAATTTATTACTGTAGTTACATCAAACATGACATTGCACCAGACATGCTTTTTCATTGTTTTTTAAAACCAATTAACTTCCAAACTCTATATTATTTGCTTTTAAGCAAAAGTGATTAATAATGTGTCTCATTGATTCCAAGACAAGAATGTTCCCCCACCTTTTAACATCTCTGAAATTGGATGCTTCTTACAAGTGTTGGTATATCGTCGTTTAATGGGCAGCATTTTTCTTTCTTAGTGGCATATAAAATAATGGCGCATCTCACAATAGATAGCATCTTAGATTTGATGGAATGTAGTAATAATGACTTGGTTCATATAAAAGATAGAGCAGTATGGGAAAACATCAGATAACCACACGGTGTGGTAGAGTTGGGTACCACTGGGGAGTAACATTACCTATTTTCCATCCCTTCTCTTATTCCTTTAGTTAAAATGTTTGGTTGCTCTCAAATGAGCTGATATCTCAGCTTTTCATCTCTTCTCTGTCCAATTATCTTTTGTACCACAATCAGAGTTTTTTTAATCTTTTTTTTTGAGTTGGAGTCTCACTCTGTCGCCCAGACTGGAGTGCAGTGGCCACTCCCGGCTACCACAGCCTTGCCTGCTGGGCTCCGGCGATCCTTCCGCCTTAGCCTTCCAAGTAGCTGGAACTACAGGCGCGCGCTACCACGCCCGGCTAATTTTTGATTTATTGTAGAGATGCAGTCTCGCCAAGTTGCCCAGGCGGGTCTCGAACCCACGGGCTCAGGTAATCCACTCACCTCAGCCTCCCAAAGGTGTGGGATTACAGGCTGAGTCACCGAACCCAGCAGTTTTTTAAATCTTAAAGACCACCTACCTGCAATGATTTCTCAGCACCTCGTGTGAAGACCAAGCACTTTGGCTTAAACTTCAGGGTCCATACAAGTCCCGTCTGCTTCTTCCTTCTTTCCTCTTATATTCTTCTCTCAGCCAGCTCCAGAGGGAATTGGACCTCAGTGTTTCCCAGAGTGTGTGCCAAGGATTCAAAATGACTTTAGGTGGAACACGGACATGGCTTGAATAGTCCTGAGTGATCACATGAGCAATTTATGCAGTTTAGAATTCTCACTCACCCCTTCGGAATCCCTTGAGGAGGAAGTCTTGGTTGGGTACTTGATGCTATGACCTCCCAACTCTTATTGTCTGAACCTGCCCTCTCAGACAACAGCATTTAGCTGGAATCTCACGGTTTTGTTTCTATTTACTTATCTTTTTAGTTATCTTATACTTGGGTGACACTTGGTGTAGTAGTGCCATAATATTTTCTTTTTTAGGTTTTAATTTAGAGGCAGAGTCTTGCTATATTGCCCAGGCTAGTCCCATTTCTGTCCTCAAGCGATTCCCCTGCATCAGCCTCCCAACCAAAATTTCCTTTTTTTTTTGAGTTGGAGTCTCACTCTGTTGCCTAGGCTGGAGTGCAGTGGCACATTCCTGGCCTCCGCAGCCTCGACCTGCTGGGCTCTGGCAATCCTTCCTCCTCGGCCTTCCAAGTAGCTGGAACTACAGGTACGTGCTACCATGCCCGGCTAATTTTTGATTTATTGTAGAGACGAGTTCTCGCCAAGTTGCCCGCGTGAGTCTTGAACCTGCGGGCTCAGGCAGTCCACTCAGTTCGTCCTCCCAAGGTGCTGGGATTACAGGCTGAGCCACTGAGCCCGGCCCATGCTGTTTCTTAATCTTAGGAGCTCTTTCCCCTGCTCACTGGTAGAGGAACTCCCTTGCCTCCTCCTCTGTGCAGTCTTCCCTGATCCCTCGTGTCAGAATCCATTTTGCATGCCCACATGACATCGCTTAAACATCTGACTTAGTACTTGTGTTAGTCTAATCTTATTTATCATTAGATAACAGGCATCAGACATTCATATCTATTGTGATTGGAAGCGTTTTACGGGCAGGGACCATTTCTCCATCCATCTTTAGGACGTTGTCAATGCCTTACCTGTGGCCGTAGGAAAGAATGAATGGATGGAGTTGACATTCGTGTTAGCGATTATTTTATGCAATTTCCCCTCCTCCTGCAGATGCCTCGCCTGGTTTTAGACAGCTCATTTGCCTGACTTCCATTTACGTTTCAGCATAAGTAAGTTGTTACCGAGGCGTTGGTAGAACCTGCTTTGTTCTTTGGCATAAATATTTTGCAGGGAAGGTCATAGAATCATCGGAAACCATTCACGAGGAAGGGAACCCCAAGGTAAAGCCAAAGAAAAGCCAGAAAGAGGTAGGTGTGTAGGGGTGTGCGTGTGTGTGTGTGTGTGTGTGTGTGTGTGTGTGTGTGTAGCAGTAATCCATTGGGTTTAGAGCTGTACCTTCTGGTTGACTTCGCTCTTCATTTGAAGCCCAAAAGACAAAATTCAGTGACCAAAGATAATGGTAATCTAAGCAGAAAGAAAGAGAGATAAATAAAATACTTGCAGTTTTTATACTCGAGCAGTCCTGTTATCCTTTTCGGAGTCTTAGATAAGGAGCTTTGCTCAGCCTGCAGGAGCCGAGGCAATGGGAAGTGTGCAGAATTACAAAGATAGATGCTGTTTCTGGAAAGAAGTCTGATTCTGCTGCCCATGCTGCCTTCTGGAACCAGAAAGTAGAAAAAGATCTGGTACCACCACACCATCAATTAAGTTGAATTAATGGTGTTCTAAGCAGCTCCTAATAAAGCCCACTGTTTACTAATCTTATCTCTGCAAAGGAAGGATGATGTCAGAGTGCGGGTTCGGAAGGGAAGGTGATAAAAATGGGAGGCAGCTTTATGGGAACACACTTTTTATCTTCCGATGAGATTTTCAAAGCGTATCTGGCTGCTTTCTATCAAAAATACTTCCGCTCATTCCATAGTATATTCTTTTAATTTTTTTTTTTTTTTTGAGTTGGAATCTCACTCTTGTCACCCAGGGCTGGAGTGCAGGGGCATGATCACAACCATCCTGGCTCACAGCAGCCTCAACCTCCTGGGCTCAGGCGATTCTTCCACCTCAGCATTCCGAGTAGCTGGGACGACAGGCACACGCCACCACACCTGGTTTATGTTTTGCTTTTTTTCTGTAGAGGTGAGGTTTCTCTACGTTGCCCAGGCTGGTCTCAGATTCCTGAGCTCAAGCAATCCACCTGCCTCGGTTTCCCAAAGTGTCGGGATTACAGGCGTGAGCCACCGCACCGAGTCTCATTTCACAGGATATTCTTGAAGACTAGGAGAAAGGGAGAAGAGGCACGAGGCTGCTGGGCTACCCATCTGGTTTTTCTTTTTCTCTTTTTAGGATTCAACTGTGCTGAGGTGCAATCAACATGATAGTTTAATTGTACTCCAAGGAATGCTCTAGTACATTCAGGACTGACACATGATGGTCTACGAAGCGGGAATCTTTATTTTTTAAAAAAGTCTTCACCTGGTTGTCAGTCATTTACAAAAGAGAGTCAGGTTTTGATGATGGATGGCAATCGGATGCATCTAACTGTCCTTCCCAGGCTGATTTATTTTTTCCCCTGGGTTTCAGTTGGCAGATCCAGAGAAGAAAGAGATGGCACCAAAGCTCTTATGCTCTTGGGTTTTCTAGGGACTCCCTAGCACCCTGGCAATGTGAATTGACATGATCATTAATTTGATCAGTTTTACATTAAAAACTAATTTCTGCTTGTATCTTCCATATCTTTTGTCAGGATGTGACAGAATCCTGTGGTTGGCTGATCTCTAACTGAATATACAGCCTATCTCTTTCAGAGTTCATTGAAAGCAATTTACTGTTCACATGGTAAATATATGGGACAGTTGGTCTAGCTACAGCAGTACAATTATTCTGGAAAAGAATTTTCAAAGATGAAAATGAAAAAAAGTTAAAATAGTTATAATTTACTGCTCTGGAGTGCTGGGCAGCTGTTTTCTGCCTCGATCTGTATTCTAATAAGTCTTTTAAATGAAGAGATTTATGAGATTATTCTAATTTTGATGTCTTTTTAATGCTTCATGCATTTTAAATACAACCTTTTAATAGTTTTTGAGATTGAAGAATTTAATTTTGTTTTATAATGCAGAAATAAATGCATTCTCAGGAGACCACACCACCATTATTGTAGTTCTTTCTTTTTAAAATCAGCATATCCACTACATATAGTTCAATTGCCAACCAGAATCATGAAAGCCAGATTTCAACAAAGCCTTTTTTTCAGTTGGAGAGCTAACAAATTAAAAGAAGGTATACATCGCTATGCTACAGTGTAACTGGTGTTAGATGGAATTTGGGGGGGTTAGATGTGTATTTACCCTAGGGAGGAAAAAAAATTTATTGATAAAGAAGACGCAACTTTGTTGGGATGAGTAGTGAGAGATGTATTTGGATTGAATATATGTGTAACACATGCTTGTGAACAAGATATGTTCAAGTCAAACTCAAATTTTGGAGCAATCACTGTTGTGTGTATATAAAACGACAAAACTGGCTTCAAAATACAATCTTATGGACAATATTCACCTGGAAACACATTTTAGAAAAGTAATAACTGTCTGGTACAATTAGATTCTTAAGAACTTCATAATAATATTTTACTTTTACCTTTACTTTCTGGGCAGGGAAAATCATAAAGCTACAGAAAGTATTTATAGCCACAAGATTTGAAGTACTCAAAACAGGCCTGTTAAAATGCAAACAGGAATTTAGTCAGGAATTACCACTGACTAAAAGCTTTTCCCTGATATTTTAAGGCAAAATTAATTACATTCCTAAGTTGCTTTAGACCATTTTACATGTGCTAATTGGAGTTACCAGCGGGTCATGAAACTTAGATCTCTGTATTATGTCATAGAGGTTTGAAATGCAGAAAATTTTTGAATCCACTTACTATTTTAGAAAGGTGAGAGATCAAAATCTAAAGGCCACTAAAGATACTGCTTCAAACAATACTTAATAACCCTGGAAGTGCTCCTGATACAGTACTAGATGAGAAGAAAGTAGGACAAAACAGCATATACTATATTCCAATGATGAGAGGGAACAGTTTTTGATGATGTAAACATTATGAATATAAACTATAAGAAATGAAATAACATTTTATGTTGAAGGCATGTAAGTAAGTGTATGTGCTCATGAATATAGTATGTGTATGCAAAACATGACAAAATTAAGAGTGTTTATTTTGGGGTTGTGGAATTGAGGGTGGTTTTTCATTTCCTTTTTCATAATTTTCCACAATAAAAGTGTTTTCATATAATGCCAATAACTAATACAAATATATCTATTGTTGTAAAGTAATGCAAGCATAGTATTTTTAAATAGTGGTCTTCTTTTAATTTGTATTTGAGGGGATTAAAACAGTGCTGCTTTCTTGTCTTGGGACTCTGACCTCATTTTGAAGCTGGAAATGTAAACGTCTTAGAAATGATATTTTGTAAACTCTTAGAATATGGCTGCTAAAACACAGTTTTCATAGGGCTGCTTTTTGCAACTCTCTTTCAGTTATTCTCCCTGACCAAAAAAAAAAAAAAAAAAGTGACTTACAATTCCTCCCCTGATTAATGATTATTTAACTTTTACTATGCCATTAAAAACTCCAAACCCATCTAAATTACTTTGTCAACAAAAAGGGAGATCATAAACTCTCAACCATTCCCCCCCCTTGGGTCATATTGTGAGGATTGACACTGTTTATACCTTTTCCTCTAATTTGTAGCTTTGGAACAAAACTGCCCTCAGCCCTTAGCTAACATCTTTATTTGTGGGGAATTCTGTCAATTGAATTGTTCTCCTGGACCTCAATTTCTTGGGCTATCTAATGGGTCTGAGACTCGTTTTACAGAGTTGTAGTGAAATTAGAAGAGTTAATGCATGCAAATGATGATATGCATGGGACAAGTATAATAATAGTCACTATTATCCTTGTGTATGTTATCATTATGAGTAGTAATAAAGTTAGGCTCCCTCAAGGCCAAAGCTCCTATTCTCTGGTATCCCTGTGTTATCTAATAGTAATAATAATGGCTAACATTATCTACGTGCTTATTATGTTCCAGGTAGGTCTGTAAGTACGCTATGTACATTAATCTCACTTAATATTTACAAGACCTCATGAGATAGATGCTGCTAGCCTCAGTTTGCAAATGAGAAACCAGAAGCTCAGAGCACTTTGATTGCTCCTTGAAGGTCTCTGAGCTAATAATGTTGGAGCTCAGATTGGAACGTCTCTGACTCTGGAGCCCCTTTCTCACCATAATAGGCTTCTGAAATTGTAGGCACAACGAATCATTGTTCTATGAGGCATTATTATAGGTGGGAAGAAGTTCAGTTCTCACGGTAAGGTTGAGAAAAAGTCTTTGTTGCCCTAAATCACTTAAAATGGAAGCAAGGCCTGTTGGCAACAGACCAATTCAACTCTATCTTAGTGCTGGTGTTATTTGAACATGATTAAAATTTTACTGAAGATATTTAAATAATAGTATTGTGTGTTGTAAATTGTATTCAACTAAAAATACAGGGGAATTTGTAGCTTAGCACTTCACTAACAGCTTATGCTTGAATTGTCTGCCTGCTTTATTTCTTTGTTTTGGGGAAACTTGGTGATAAAGTATTTTAAAAAATATTTACAGACACGGACTGTATAGATAACAAGATGCCTGTTGGTATCATTTAAATGAGTCATACTTGCAAATGGATAACTCCATTTAACCTTGTATCAGTTCTAAACAGGGCTTCTGAGGTACAGATGAGTCACAGTCTACAAATAGTCTACAAACACATCGGATACATTTTAGAATTATTTTTTTCTTACTTAGTGCTGCTTCCTTACCATGGGTTTTAGTCCCCCATTATGCTTCCTTCCCCCTCTTTTCTATTACTTTCTTTCTTTTAAATTATGAATGTTCTTACCAGAACATTAAAGGAAAAATTCGAAAGAAGGAACAAAAGCACTTCTTATTCCTGCAACACAGCTTTTACTTACTTATTTTTGAGTTATCTTTAAGAGTTTTTGGGTTTGTGCATGTAGTTTATAATTATGTGATTGCAGCCAAAGTGAATAAATGATTTTATTCCGTTCTGTTTTGTGCAATTAATAACTGTACGTTATTCCATTAAGCTAATGTCTATAGTTTATGTCATTTTTCCTCTTGTCGTTGGAGTTTTAGATTGTCTTTTAGGTTTGTATTTCTACAGATGATGTCTAGTGAATATTTTTGTGCATATAGCATTTTTCTGCTATTAGACGATAAATTTCTAAGAGCAGAATTGTTGAGTTAGAAATAATAAATCTTCTTATGGATATCAATGCATATAATGAATTTGATATTTCTAAATGAACCAAAGGAAAGAATGACATAGACTTTGGCTCCATCATAGGGTTGAAGTTTCTAACATTAAATGAAATAGTCCAGCGAGAACTACAACAAAACTGAAGTTTCTGAAGTTTCAATGCAAACTCCTTCAACTAGTTCATACCATATACATGGATCTTAATTTAATCAACCTCAGGTCTACTTAACGTTGAAAAAGATATGCCGTTAATTTAAAACATCTTGGCTATTAAGGAGATAATTTAGCCAAAAATAAACTCATCCCTGTTTCCAGATTATTTATAACTATCAACTATATTTTTTATATCAGCCAACTCTTTCAATTACCTGAGTGTAGAAAATGTAAGGTGAGACTTTGGAAATGGGACCTCAGAATTCTTTCACTCTAACAAAAGACTTTGTAAGTGTGAATTTTAGCTAGATAAAGCTGACATTTCAAGAGCAAACATTTGGACATATATGGTCTTATCTTTGTTTTGTAGCTGTATGACTGTGTTTTTATTAGGTAAAAAAAAAATGATGACTTCATTTCCTTTGTAGTCATTACTGCAGGTACAGCCAGTCACTTATTAATAATCAATCAATGCCTTTCTTTCCTGGCCCTGTGTTCACGTCTAATTTTCTTCCTCAGTTAATGGTTAAGTTTGTGGAAGGAGTTGCCACATTCACATTTGCCTTCAATCTGAATGATTCTTCGATCCATAAGTTTATATGTTCATGCCACCCACTGAAACTGCTCCAGCAATGGTCAATGGAAATTTTTATGATCAAACTTAAAGGATACATGTTGGCCCTTATCTGACTTGGCCTCAATGGTTCCTCACAGTGAGCTCATTCCCTTCCTGAAAACCTCTGCCCTCAGCTCCCCTGATCTCGCCTTCTTGTACCATTCCATCCTGGTGCTTTTGCAGGCTCTGTGTGTCTGTCCCCGAATGTTGGTATGTCCCAGGTTCCTCACTGTGCCCAGTCTTCTATGGTGATTTCATCCATTCCTTTTTTTTTTTTTTGGTTAAATTGTAATTATACAATTTCCACGATTCAATATTTTGTTTAAAAAAAACAAACAGTTACAATACACAAGATTTTCAAAGGTGACATTATGTATTAAATGACACATATATGCAATTTTTTAAAAACACAGAACTATATGCTGAATGTTCTCAAATCTGTTCACCCTTCACTTCTGACTTTCGTATGAATCCATGCAGCCTACTGTTTATTCTTATCATGTTTAATCCTACACATCCCCAAATTTACTGGCTTTTTGCCCAGATCTACTTCATTTAGGTAATGGTACCCACTGTCCTCCAATTACCCAGTCTAGAAACCTGGGAATTACCTTAGACACTTTTCTCATTCACCCATATCTTACTGGCCATTAAAAGATTTCGATTCTGTTTCTTAGCTAGCTCTGGAACACCTTCTTTCCTTTCTGTTTCCACTGTTCTTGCCTGGGATCGACCTGCCAGGATCTCCTAACTGGCATCCCTAACTGGAGTCTTACCTTCTTTTCAATCCTCATCTAATCTTATTACCTTTTTGATCTCACCCTACCCCATGCCTTCTTTCCCAGCAGGCTCTGTTTGTCATCCAAAAAGGAGGAAGCTGGGCTCTTTCCCACATTCAGCAAGGTCTTCCAGGATCTGGCACGTGCCATCTCCATTGTCTTCTTTGATTCTTTGCCCCAGCAAAGGTTTTCAATTTCTTTGTTGTTTCTTGTGTCTCATGCTTCTGTGCCTTAGCCTGTGTTACTTCCTCTGTCTAGACTGCTCTTTGTTATTACTGAACACCTGCATTGCAAGACCTGCGTTTCAAGGTTCTCTTTCCTCGCTGAACTTCTGTCTTGAGTTATTCCTTGATACTGTGCTCTCTACTAAGAGATTCTCATGCTGACTGACATTTTCTACTTCCCCAGTAGGGTGTGAGTTCTTAAAGGAAAATATTATGATTTTGTTTTCCTTTAAATAACATGTATGTTCCATGATTTTTTTAAAAAAAATATTGTTATTACTTTAAATAAAAAAGCCCAAAGAAGGAAATAAACCACACATATCCTTATCACTAATATTTACTTCATCCAATTTGCTTATATGCTTGTATATAATTGTTTCTTTGACATCATAGAGTATAGAAAATACTATGACCTTTTTTAAAAATTAAATATGCCAGGCACGGTAGTTCATGCCTGTAATTCTAACACTTTGGGAGGCTTAGGTGAGAGGATTGGTCTTGAGTTCGAGACCAGCCTGGGCAACATAGCCAGACCTTGTCTCTATTAAAAAAAAAAAAAAAATTAACCAAGCATGGTAGCACATGCCTGTAGTCCCAGCTACTTGGGAGGCTGAGGCAGGAAGATTGCTTAAGTCCAGGAGGTCAAGGCAGCCGTAAGCTGTGATCATGCCAAAGCACTTCAGTCTGGGTGAGAGTGAGACCCTTGACTTGAAAAAAACAAAAAATATTGTAAAAATTTCTCTGTTTTAAATATTTTACAAAAAATAATTTTTTTACTGATATGTAATATTTTTCATATTTATGGCATATGTGGGGTATTTTGTTACATGCGTAGAATGTGTAATGATCAAGCCAAGGTATTTGAATATGTATCATTTCTATGTGTTGGGAACATTTCAAGTCTTCTCTTCTAGCTACTTTGAAATATACAATACATTGTTGCTAATTCTAGTCATTCTACTCTGGTATCCAACATTAGAACTTGTACCATGAACCAGTCTCTCTTTCTCTCCCTCCTCCCACCTTTCCAAGGCTCTAGTATTTGTCATTTTACTCTCTACATTCATGAGATCAACCTCAAAAACATAATGACTGTATGATATTTAATAATATTATATTCTATAGATGTTCTATAACTTTAAAGCATTCCCTATTGATGCATGTTTACATTTTTTCAATTTTAATATGATACAACTTTGTTGAACAATCTTTTTATGGATATTTAGCAGATGTCATGAAATGTAAGAAGGGGACAAAGAAGATTGACTATAATTCAAGTCTATTTTTTTTTTCAACTTTACAATTGCTGTCAAAGACAGATTTCTAAGAGTAGTAAGAACTGTCTGGTAGAGTAAAAGCTCTGTTAACCTCTTGGATTTTTTTTTTAAAGCAGTATTGATAACGAAACATGTTTTTAAAAACCTAATCTTTGCTGTAGATTAGTCATATAGAATGTGTGAGAGTGAATGTTGCTAAGAGAACTTCAGCTTTTCCATTTTCTGATTTTGCAGCAATATAGCTTTTTATGTAACCAGTTCATATTTGTGAAGTGCTTTGAAGATGAAAGCTATTATGTAAGGGCAAAATCACTTCATAAAAATGTTACATATAAAATACAAAAATCCATAGACAGACTCTGAGAATTTTCACAGTAATATCAACTCTTTCATGTAATCATTTATAACCACCATCTTTAGACTAGTAATCCAGGATTCATTTATAGATTATTCTTTGGTGTATTTTAGAGTTATCCATTATTGTGAAATTGTTTTTACAGTCAAAGGCAGTGGTTAGGAATGACGTTGTTCTTTTTAACCATGGTTATTGAAGTTGTAGTGCAGTTTATAAATAGGTGAGGATAAATAAAAATTGGTCATAAGTATAAATCTTTCTTTTTGCTATCCAACATTACAACCACAGAGATTGGTATTTTAAAGAAAAAGATTACATCATGTGTTGCTTAGGTTGTAAAGTTGCAGCTATCGTAATTACAGATCATCTTATTTCAGCAGCGTATTTAAAGAAAGAGCGGATAGGCTGTGTGAGTAACGGAGCTGCATAGTCAGTTAGATGATAAAATAAAGTTTTTCTGTGTCCATCGATAAACATTATTCCACATAGACAATGTGTTGTCTCCAGACTCAAGGTGTCCTGATGTTAGTTTTTGACCCTTTTATTCACGCAGTCATTTTCATTTTAAAATATTGCCTTTAAAATTTATCTGGAACCCTCCCCCAACTTCCTGCATACATATTATTAAGATAAAGTGTTACTGTTGCATTCTGAAACTGAAGGTACATATATATTCATTGCTTTCTTGTAATGACAGTATCACTTTTTACACAGACACATCTCAACGGAATGACTCCAAATACCCACCAACCCAGTCTATGATACCATGTTCTCTTTGGCCAGGATTGAAACTCGATTATGGTAAAGTTAAGAACAGGAACCCGGTGGCTCAGCCTGTAATCCCACGCCTTTGGGAGGCTGAGGTGAGTGGATTACCTGAGCCTGCAGGTTCGAGACCCACCTGGGCAACTTGGTGAGACCTTATCTCTACAATAAATCAAAAAATTAGCCTGCTGTGGTAGTGTGCGCTTGTAGTTTCAGCTACTTGGAAGACTGAGGCGGAAGGATCGCCGGAGCCCAGCAGGTCGAGGTTGCGGTGGGTGGCAGTGGCCACTGCACTCCAGTCTGGGCAACAGAGTGAGACTCCAACTCAAAAAAAAAAAATCTATTAAAATAAGAAAACAGCAATTTCACCAATAATCTTTCCAATAATATTTTCCAAAATAAGTAATAAATATATTTGTTGCAGATGCTATGTGTTATAGTTTTGAAAATATTTTCACAAGCATTAATTTATTTAATCAACTTAGGAATTTTGATAGTAGGAATATGACCATCATTCTTAGTAGAAAGATGAGTAAACAGAAAATTAATTAGCTATTACTAGATATAACATCCAGATAATTAATAACCTGTTCAATGACATAATTGTGAAATTTGCGATCAAAATTAAACTCAATAATTTTTGAGGCCAAATTGTTTAAATTTGTGTCCTTTTTAAATATATAATCTCAGCTACACTTCATTCAAAAGACTTTTAAGCTACTGGTAGATTTTAAAAATACGAAATCCTGTATTTAAACATAATTTCATATTTCTGCTGGGTTAATAACTGAAAATATAATTATTCTGAGTCAATGTAATGTATCTGTTTAGATATCAAGTGATTAAAAAAAAGCTCAAATTTAAGTTTTCAACAATCAAAAAAAGAAAAGGGATATTTATCTGATGATGCCATTTTCAAGATCAAGGAAATGCTAACACAACTGGATACGAATCTCAAAGATTCATTTACTCCAACTCTGTCCTCTCATGGTAAATTCAATTCATAAATTAATCCTCAGGTAGAATCTTCTTTATAAGGAATAGAGTTATCCTAGCTGTTTCTCTCAAACAATAAACAAAAATGATATTTTCAAAAGATGACATGATGTCTTTGGAAACTCAAAAAAATTCTAATTAGTCATGCTTTTCTCTGACCATCTGTGACATAATTATTAGGTTTTAAACTCAAGTAATTTCCTTGAGTTGTTTCCTTGAGCTGAAGCTAACACCCTTCTCCATGTGGTGTCAGCAGCAAGCATCTCTGTATGCATGACAGTTTCTTAACATCATGTCGGTGGAAGAGGATGACTTACATCAAACCCACATGTTGCAGATTGCTTGACAAATATTTTATGTATACCACATTCTTCTTGTGACTGCCAAGCATTCCTACACTCTTCTTTCTATATATGCATACCTACACCCAAAACTCCCCCGGCATGTACTAAAACACTATGTACCCTCATTAAAAGAAGCTGTCTTGAAGTTTTTCAAGTTATTCAACTCACTTTCAAATCTAGAATGTCTGAATGATACCCATCTTTGTCAGTCATTGCTTGCCAAGTGTTGACTAAGAGATAAATACCATCATCCCTAAAACACCCAAATTGCCACAAAGAAACACACACACGCACACACATGTGAACTCCTTAAAGACTAGATATAAAAGAATATTTAATAAAGAGTGGAGGGAAACATTTGGTAGGAAAGCATTTTAGTTTACAAACTTAGGTGTGCAAGAAAACATCACATTTCTTTATTTTCTATGCATTAACTTAATTTTTATTATAAGATCTCATTTCTTCAAAATGGTGAAAAATAGCACCACTGAATTGTTTCCTCCTAATAGGCATGAGATATTGAGAGTGAGAGTGAGAGATATGGAAGAACTAGTTATAGGAGAGAGACTCTTATTGGTGTCTATCAGGACATGCGATGTTCTTTTTTATACTTAAGGTTTTCTTAAAAAAATCTTACAACTTTGTCTTTTAAAACTTAATTTCATCCACCAAATGGAGGTTCTGTTTACATTTGTCTTGCATGGAGTGTAAACATACATTTTCAATGAAAATTCCTTCAGTATGATTATATCATAGGTAGTTAATTCTGCACACTGATTGCAAAATAACAGGTGAGAGATTGCTCACTTTTTAAAGAACTTTCTCTATTTTTTCTTGTGATTCACATTGCAGATAGTTTTATTTCTTTATCACACTGTGAAAGGCTTATTTTCAAGTTGTAGGCTAATTCCAAAATGCATTCC
>NW_007248186.1:1040166-1058964 GCF_000164805.1 Carlito syrichta
CACTCACACACACACACACACACACACACACACACAGAACAGGAACCCAGAATTGCACTTCTGCCAGGAACCAAGAATCAGACCAAACTTTGGGTTCAACTGATATGTGGTGATTGAAGTCCAGAATTTTGCTTCTGCTTTTATGCCTTTCTCTAGAGGTTGATGTATATTTGGCAATGTGACTTCAACTTTGGAAACTGAAAATGAATGAAATATTTTCTAACTTTTTTTTTTTTTTTTCTCTTGGCTCCTGGGCTCCTCCTTCCTATCTTCTTCCCTGCGTCACTGCCCACTGCCCTAGTCTGGGCCTGGTTGAATTCTAGGAGTGTTTATGCCGGGCATACTTGAAGTAGGATGAAATTAATGTTGTTCTAGAAATCTTTTCTTTCTTTCTTTTTTTTTCCTGGCTCCTGACCTTTTTGTGCACTTGAAATTGCATTTAATATTTCATTACTACAGGTCTTTCCATTTAATTTCCTGGGTTTTTTTTCACTTGAATAAAATCTACAAATTTGGCTTTGCAGTACAGAATTACGGGGTCTAATAATTCTCCAGTCTATGACAGTTCAGTTACTGGTGCCCTCTAGCATTTTTATTGCACCCGATTTTATTGCTAAAAGGTTAGGCCATTTGACCATTTTATTTTAGGCTTATCCATCAAACATTACTCACAGAGAATTAAAGTCACGCACAATTTAAAATGTAACCAACATCTTGTTATCTCTTTGAAAGGGGTATCCTTAGACCCATCATGAGAGGAACCCCCAACCTAGAAGCATAACACATGACAGATGAGTTTGTGACCATGGAAAGGTGAGTATGGTTAATGTGTAGGGATGTCTGGTACTCCACATAGCTAATCATAAAGTAGCAAAGGTCACAAATAAGTCTTTCCCTAATAGTCTTTCCCTTTTAGTCACCCACAAATATTTCTAGAACATTGACCTTTATTCAATGGTGAATTCTTTCATCCTGACATGACAAAGTTCAGAGAGCTAGTTAGGAAAACTCTCCTAAAATTCATTTTGTTTAGGATAAATAGCTTAAAAGTGGTCAAGAGAAATTTAAGATTGAAGTTTCATCAAAATTACAGCCTTGGAGGTGATTGAGAAATGGAAGGATACTTTGTACAATTGGGCACATCCTTTTGACTTCTTGAAGACAGACTTATCCAAGGAGCTGATGGGCTATGTCCCTCATGTGAGGCTTTTGTGGGGAACTGCAATCCCTCCTCTTCACCCTCTATAGCAGAAGTACCTAGCCCCTGGGGCCACAGACCAGTACCGGGTCTGTAGCCTGTTTGAAACCGGGAGGTACAGCAGGAGGTGAGTGGCAGCCCAGGGTAGCTCCACTTTATGTCTCATCAACAGTGCCATTAGATTTTCATAGGCGCCGGACCCTATTGTGAACAGTGCATGCTGGGGATCTAAGTTGTGTGTGTTTTGTAAGAAAAGATTGCCTAATCATCTCCCCCAGCTCCCACTCAGTCCCTGGAAAAATTGTCCTCCACGAAACGATCTCTGATGCCGAAAAAGTTGGGGCTTGCTGCTAGGACTGGAGTGCCAAAGTTTCGTTGGTTTCGTAGGACCAGCAGAAAATACCTGATTGCTTCCCGAGTCCACTTATTTGATGGAAGGTTCTTGCACTATCTGAGGCATGAACGTTATACAGTTCATGCATGCTGAATGCATTAGGAACTGTGTATCACACTTCAACGTTCCTTAATGATGTTGATGCTAATATTTAATAATGACAATTTCCCAAAGGAAAGTGAAATGTATGGGCTGTTAGGTATTATTGAATGTGTGAATGCAAAGCCCTTACTGAGAGGAAAGACAAAGCGTGCTGTTTTGTTTTGTTTTCTGGTGTTAAGTGCCATTTTGCACAATCCACACAGATGATTTCTGACAATGTTGCTCATAGCATCACTAGTAACCATTTGGCGTTGCAAATCACTGTGGACCTGCTCTGACTCTCCTTTTCACCTTCACCCTTGGGTCCTCTTGTCTGTCTAAGACTATGACAGGTCCCACTTATGAGCTCGGGTTTGCCTTTTTTGTGGTTGTTGTTGCCTGAGAAACAATTCTGGGACTCTTACTAGGGCTACTTCCATCTCATATTTCCATCTCAATCTAAATATCTGCCTTCAGAGAAAGCTTCCCCATGAGCCCTTTCTAAAGTTGGTTGTCTCTATTTTTCCTCTTCCACAACACCCTTTTAATTTCCTTGATGGTTCTAGTTTCAGTTTTAAATGGGTTTATTTAATATACCCCTAACCACCCTCCTCCCTACCATAGTATAAACTCTATGGTCTGCCTTGTGATTTGCCATATCCCTCATTTTTACTGTGCTACCTGGCATAGAGTAGGTGCTTAATAAATATTTGTGGAATGGATGAATTGATGCATGGATGACCAAGTGAAGCATGATTCTTACTTCAGCCAGTTGACACGACATTTTCCTTTTTAACTGGCTTCTTGGTCTGTCCCCCGTTCAACTCCTTAAAGAAGCTGACTGATTTTGATAAAATTTGGTACACTGCACAGTGTAAGTCCCATCTTGAATTGGATTTATAACTCAGTCTGTCATCTTGAATCCAAATGTTGGCAGATAAAACTTGACAAATGGGACTTGGAGCAGCTTTCAGTACATTTTGGGACATGGATCGATGTACCACTTAATTGAAATGTTTGGAGTCTAAGTTTCATGAACCTTAACCCTAACCTTCACCTACCCCAACTTGATTTTCTTTTCTTTTTTTCTTTTGACTTAGGATTTCACACTGTCACCTAGGCTGGAGTGCAGTGGCACAATCATGGCTTATCACAGCCTCCAACACCTGGTCTCAAGTGATCCTCCTGCCTCTGCCTCCTGGGTCACCACACCCAGCTAATTTTTTGACTTTTTTTTTTTTTTTTGTAGAGAAGAGGTCTCACTATGTTGTCCAAGCTGGTCTCAACTCCTGAGCTCAAGTGATCCTCATACCTTGACTTCTCAGAGTGCTGGGATTACAGGCACAAGATACCACGCCTGGGTTCAATTTTCATTTTTAATGATACTGTTTTCTTCAAAGCCTAAAATTTGGGGCTGGATAAAATATGTCATGATAGATGAAAAGAAACAGGGAGGTTTTGTTGTTGTTGTTGTTGTTTTGAGTCAGGTCTCACTCGGTTGCCTAGGCTGGAGGGCAGAGATGTGCTCACAGCTCACCGTCCTCGTAATCTTGGGCTCAAGCAATCTTCCCACCTCAGACTCCTGAGTAACTAGGACTACAGGGGTGTGCCATCATGCCTGGCTAATTTTTTGATGTTATGAAGAGACAAGGTCACCCTACGTTGCCCAGGCTCATCTTAAATGCCTGGGCTTAAGCAATCCTCTTACCTCAGCCTCCCAAAGTGCTGGGATTACAGGTGTGAGCTACTGTGCCTAGCCAATAGGGAGTTTGAATGATGGATATTTAGTTATTTTTTCTGAAGGTCTCCACATTCCCCAGCCTGACAGGCCTGATAATGGACATAAGGTTTTATCCTGACTCCTGACATCAGGCCATGTGCAAAGGTCCCTAAAGATAGTAACAGGATGGGATTGTTCCCTAACTTCCCCTGAGTGAGTCCAGAACAGCAGCCAGGGATAGATGCAGATAGAGGAAAAAAATTCTCACTTTGGGGTCAGTAAAAATGGAGGCTTTCCTACCTGGAAAATCTGTCCCTCCTCAGGGGTGTTCACCATCATATTTTTGCCACAGGAGGCATTTTGAACTGGAGGAAAATTTTAACTCTGACATCTGGGATCACCTCTTAGAATTCCATGACATCCTTGTACAAAGTTTCATGTAATTTTACTTTGGAAAAATCCTGACAAGTGATGACTTAAGATATATCGGTGTCTCTTTGGTTTTGTTTCGGTTTCTTTGTGCCTGTGTTCCATGCGGGTTCTTTGGAGTTGGCATTCCTCAGTGGCTTGTTTGTGTTTGCTATCACATGGCAAGTTCCAGGTTCCAAAACACTGGAAAAGCTAGTGTCAACACTGCAAGAAAAAAAAAAGGTGAAAAAAAGGACTACAGTTTATTCGTTATTTTCAGCGGCAAATTCTGACCCCAGCATTCTAGCAAAACATGGGCTCATTCAAGGATGAACCTCTCAGTTTTTTAGTTTGATCCATTCTTCTTCTTCTTTTTTTTTTTTTTTGAGTTGGAGTCTCATTCGGTCGCCCAGATTGGAGTGCAGTGGCTGCTCCCGGCCACCGCAGCCTCGCCTGCTGGGCTCCAGCGATCCTTCCACCTCAGCCTTCCGAGTAGCTGGAATTACAGGCACGCTGCCAGGCCCGGCTCATTTTTTGATTTTATTGTAGAGATGAGGTCTCGCCTGCCCAGGCAGGTCTCGAACCCGCGGGCTCAGGCAATCCACTCACCTCAGCCTCTCAAAGGCACAGGATTACAGGCTGAGCCATCGAGCCCGGCTAGTTTGATCCATTCTTAAAAGCACAGCCCTGTCTTTTGATATCTTAATCCTGGGTGCTCTCCTTCCCCCAACCCCCTTCACTCCTTGTCCCTTGTCTCTTATTTATAAATTTGTATAATATGCCTCATTTCTTCCTTTCAGTTTTTTTCTGATAATAAAAGACATTCTTATTCATGATGGATTTGCATTCTGCAGAAATACACATGGCAGAGTCTGGGTATGACCCACGAGTTCAATATTTAGAGACAAACGACATTAACATTTGAGTGTGTTTCCTTTCAGCTTTATTTCTGTGCCTCTACATGCCTCGATAGGGCAGAGCTAATTTTCCACAGCAATCTTACTCACAGCTTCCATGCTGCACATTTTCCTTGCTGCTTATTCTCAGTGGTCTGAGAAATTCATTCTGTGGCCCTGCCAAAGCTGGAAAGGGCAAATATCTTTTATTTTGTTCATCTTCGTGTTCCTCCATCTGCTGCAGACACCTCTTTGCCTCGGTGTCACCAGGCCCGACTGTTTCCTCACGAGGTCCCTTTGACCGTCTGCCTCCCTCTTCCTGCTGTTTTCGCTGCGGGAGTCCGGGACTGGCCTACTTATCTCGTGGCCTGTGGTCCTGTTTGTTCACACTTGTGGCTTCTCCCTTCCAGGATGCAGGACTGGATCATATTTCTGCTTCTCTGCAGTCGACAGAGGGAAGATGCTGCTGCCCGTGGCAGGGAGGCAGAGCTCGGATGCTCTAAGTCTCTCTCGGGCTGGCATGGATCTGCTCGGCCAAAGACTGCTCTTAGGGGTTCTAGAAATTCAGCCTGGCTTTTATCCGGCTATCTCCTCTGTGAGCCCAGAACCTGCTATCACCTCCAAGTTGTAGGCAGAAAGTGGTCACTAACGTTTATTCAACATTTGTATTTTGTATGTATTTGCTCTTCACGATGATCCCTGAAATTGGTATTGTTACCCCCATTTTATAGATGAGAAGGCTGAACCTTAGAGATATTAATGAAGTGACTTGCTCAAGGTTACCATACTAGGATTCAAAAATCACACGAGGATTCAAAGCCTAAGTTCTTTTTTTATTTTTATTTTTGGAAACAGGGTCTTGCTCTGTTGCCCAGGCTAGAGTGCAGTGGTGCAATGGTAGCTTATTGTAATTTACAACTTCTGAGCTCAAGTGGTGTGATCCTTCTGTCTCAGCCTCCCAAGTAGCTGGGGCTATAGGAGTATACTACCATGCCAAGCTAATTTTTAAACTTTTTTGTAGAGTTGGGTATTTTGCTATGTTGCCCAGGTTGGTCTCGAACTTCCAACCTAAAGCAATCATCCTGCCTCAACCACCCAAAAAGCTGGGATTACAGGTGACAGCCACCTCACCTGACTCCAAAGTTCTTCTTAGAAAAATAAACTTCAACTCTTTGGTGTTGGCAGTTCTCTGGATAAGGCCGAGAACTGCAATTGTAGGGAAGGCAAATGTGTTTACTTGTAAAGGTTGTGTAGAGCAAATGAAATGAGAAAAGGCCACCAGCCCCTAAGTTAGCATCAGAGGCTCAAAGACTACTGGGGCTAGTCAAGACCTTAGATATCATGTAAGCCTGAGCTTCTCAACCCCGGCTGCGTGTTAGAACCCTGGGAAGATGAAAAAATACAAATACCTGGCACAAATGAACACAGTCAGCCATTTCTAAGAGTGGGTCTGATATGAACACATTTAAAAAGCTCTTCAGGTGATTCTTATGTGGAACCAGCTTTGAGAACCACTGATTTAGGTCAGCCCTCTTATTTGGCATTTAAGTAAATCAAAGCCAAAAAGTGAAGGTCATAGAGTGAGTTAGGGAACGACTTCCAAGTAGAGAGTAGCTTGTGTTCCTGAGCTTAGCTGCCGCCTCAGGGTGAGAAGAATGAGCCTGGAGTTTTCCACTGAAACTTGATCAACACACATTCTCCTCCCAAACCCTGGAGACCAGGAGAAACATGTAACTTTATGAACGCCCCTTTCATGGTAGTACTGTGCATGGAAGTTTCAGAAGAGAGGTGACTGTAAATAAAAATGAATTAATTCTACTGACTTTCTGTGTTCCATTTCTGGAAGAAGTAGGCTCCTGTCTTCAGCCCTGACTCATGGACCCCTCTCTTGCCCCCACCTTTTCCTTGTAGTCTTCTTGGATATCTTTTTCCAGAGGTATCCTGTCAGATATTCTTTGGAGAAGGCAGTGAGTGGTTAGGAGCTGGGGACAATGCAGGCAAGGGATAGGTAGATGTGGCCTCTGAGACAGTTTTCAAAGTTTTAAGCAGCTGGATTATTTTAGAGGAGGCGTATTAAGGCAGGAAGGTGTGCAAGGCTTGGCTATTTTTGAATTAAGATAAATCCTAGTGGTTTCATATGGTTTAACCTCACATATTTCTTCAACTTTCTTTATTTCTTCTTATTTATTTATTTATTTAGAAAGCAGGATTTATTGAGGGGACAGAAAGGCTCTCGCAGCAGGAGAGGACCCAAAGGGGTTGCTCACTTCAACTATTTTTAAATCTGTAGAAATCTCTTTGCAAAAAAAAAAAAACAAACTGTTACCATTTTGAATGGAAAACCAATATCTCTTGCTATAATGGCAGAATATGTGGAAAAAAAGTTAAAAGAACACCAAAAAAGTTAACATATTTAACTGCAGGCTGTGTAAGGCTTTAGAAACCTATTTTCCCTTTGTTAAAAAGGAGTATTAAGTCTTGGAAGGTTAATGTAAAGGCTTATTATCCCCAAGCCAGCCTTTTCTCTTTGATGGAATCATGGTGATTGAAAAGGAGACAGCACGTTACTTAATGCTGTGCGAGCCCACCTGCCACCCTCCGCTTTCTGCGGTGGAGCCGCCGCACACTGGGTGACACAGCGCCATAGGATGTGATCGTGACTTGCTGAGCCCCTGCTCACCTAGGGGGATGTTGGCGGCCAGGGAAGTCTTGGCTGCCTTTCTTCATTGTGACTTAGTGAAATGTGTTGACGGGGCAGTTGTGCCTTCTTGAATAATTATGCAACAGCAAATATGCCAAAATTCTTCTTGCTGCATTTATAGCACAGCTTTGCAGGGTGTTAAAAAAGCATGGCTCGCTCCCAGCTCTCGTGTTTTTAAAAAGTGAATGAGTCTGATGTTTTCTGTTTCTTTCTCTGTGTGACCCTGAGCATTTTTTTCCATTCTCTCGGAGCCTCAATTTTCTCATGTATAAACTGGGGATGGTACCACTCCTCTTAATTATTTCACAGGGTTATAATAAGCACAAACAAGACAGTGATTGGAAGGTGCATTTAGGATGTACAGTATTGCTTTTATTCTAAGTCGCACTAATTTACATGAAACTTCCATGTCCCTGAGATTGTTCCCTCTCACCTCTTGCTCTTATCAGTTAAAATAAAGTTAGAGACAAAATTCTTATCCTTCATCGAGTGGCTATTCTCAGAAATTGAATACAGGGTAGGAAGCTGTTCGATTTTAATTGTTTTTTTAAAAAATAATTTTGGTGGCTTTGTAGCTATATAAAAGTGATGTACCTATTTAAGTAAAATACTGACAAAACAGAAATATGCAAAAAGCAATAAGTAACAATTATCTGTGTGCCCACCCTCATCTTCTAGTCTTTTTTCTCCATTAATGCTGATCTCAAACTTGCTGGTATCTTTAAATTCAGGGGCCTTGGGAAGAGATAACTAGTGTGCCCAGGCTTCAGTCCTCTTCGGAATCGGTGGTTGTCAGAGCCAGATGAGGTGATTGTGGGAGGTTGGAGACGCGGCAGAGTGGGCCCTGGGATCTCTCCATTCCATCGCCAGACTTTGTGTGTCTGCTCATTTCAAAGGAGAGAGTAAGACTATCTGAAAGAAACTGAGTTAACAGGCTACAAGAAAATTGCCATCTCCCTCTCTGTTTCTTATGCATCTCCTGATGGATGTGCCTCCTCCGAGTTTTTGTTCCGAGGAAAGTTCTGTCTTTCATGCATGCTAGGTTTCAACTACCTCCCTTTAGCATAGTGCTTAAGAAATTAATTAAAATATTAATCAGTTTATTGCACAGCCCATTGGAAACAGGACACTTAAAGGTCTTTTTTACATTTTGTGTGGTATAAATTTTATGATACAAATGTATAGAATAATATATTGACATTTTAAAAGCCCTTGGTTGGAGGTTCTGCCCTAAAATCATAAGGTTCATTTTGAAGAGAGAAACCCCAACATTTGGTTCTATTATTGTCAGAATTTTAGTTACCCAGTTTCAGATAAGGATATATAGAAAATAAAAAACTATAAGTATCAGGGGAAAGGGGAGAGAATGTGTGTGTGTGTGTGTTTGTGTGTGTGTGTGTGTGTGTGCGCATGTGTGTATGTGTCTTAATGTTTTACATTTGCATGAAGGTTACCATGACTACAAAATATCTTTATCACTTAGAGAAGTATCTGTTAACCTTCGGCAGCTGTCCCAACAGTAGCTATATGTCAAGATTGCCACCCTAAAATTGCATAGTACTTCAGAATTGCCCCTTTAACAGATTGCTGAGTCTGAGTTGGATGAGTTCTGTTTTGATGCAAATGGAGTTCAGAATTCATTCCTTCTTACTGTAGTCTCCAGTCCACATTTGACCCAGCTGGTTAAGATGATTCACGTCTTACATCTTAACACACAGCAAAGTGTTTAGGTTTCTGTGACTTGAAAGTGAATTAGAAATGTCTCCATCATTTTGGCAAGTTGTAGGAAGGTATTTTTAGAAAACTTTACTTATGTAATTTTGATGTCTTTTCTTTTCTTTCTTCTCCATTTAGAAAACATAGGTGAGTGCACAGATGTATGGTGTTTTGGAGAGTGATTATATTTGTGTCCTTTGAATAAAAGTTTGCATGTCCTAGTCTGGGAGGGACTGTCAAATGATTGCAGCAATTGTCTCTGTTTATTGGGATGTTTTATAATTTCTGGTAATGCTGATTTGTTCCAAAGTACCACCTATCTCATCAAGCACAAAAGGAGTTTGAAAATGGGCAGGTTTGCTTATTATTATTTTTTCTCTAGCAACAGAAAACAACAATATCTTCATTAGGGCAGTGTAGATATTAATATGTCTACTCAGTAAAATGTATAGAAATTGATTCTACTTCTAAGCAAGTAGGAAGGAAAAAACCTTTTGGGGTATTTTTAAATGTCCCTGGTATCTCCCCATTGTTCCTTCTAAATTACCTATTATTATTTGCATTACTCTGGAATTACTCTCATCTTTCATAATTAAACCTCCCAGAGTTGTTTGCAGTCAGGGTGGCTTAGCTGACCACATTCCTGACATATCTGAGCTCATTGAAAAGCTCATTTCATTTGGAATTTTCTAGTGTGTGAACCTATTATACTTAAGCTTTTAAATGAATGCTTTTTAAGTCAAGATGGGTGTTGAGGATCAGAACTTTTCTTTCTGTCTCCTTTTTCAGCCTCGACTCTAGACTAAACAGTTTGATTTTCGTGACTAATTTGGCCTACTTGTGGCTATTTAGTATACGTTTCTCTGATGATGGAAATGCAGTGTTATTCTCTTCCCCTGTGATTTTGTCAAGGACCTCCCTCCCCCATTTCCTCCTGGGGGGCCCACTTTTCCTTATACAGTAGTGGTTACTAACCCTTGGGCTCTTGCTAGTGATTACCAACCATTAACCCAAATGCTTCTCTTGACAGCAATTGCTTTTCAAAAGGACTAAAGCCACATTTGAACAATTCTAGCCATTATGATCTATTTTGGAAGTACACACTAGAAGAGAGCAGGAGTTTAGAAACAGACAGCTTTGTGGTTTCTCCACAAGTGTGCACGTAAAATAACAATCCCTCAGGCACTTATCTCTCCCCTCCTAAAATGTTCCTGGATAGAATCCCAGCCTAGTTGTCATCTTGTGAACATCATCAGAGTTGGAAGTAAGCAGAAAAGGATGGAAAATACTTCTTTCTAGCTTGGAGAACAAGAAGTCCTATCTATGACTGATATCAGTGGAACTGTCCTGTGGATGAGTCCTAAGATGGGCCTGCACATGTTAGGTTTTGCTGGTTCCTAGTTCATAACAATGAGGTTGTGAACTTAAAAGAGTAGAAGAATTTAGATCGTGGAGAGGGCAGGGTAGAAAGATTAGAACCAGGTTCAAGACTTTAGTAGCATCTGCTTGGTTAGGTATGGCCTTTGGAACTTCCAAAACATTTTATGCTACCCATTTAATCAGTATGAATTTTGTGCCACCCAATTCTCCTGAAACAGAAGAAAAATACTTGTTGTTGGTCATGGTATAGAAAGGCTTATCTTATTTTAGAGTTGTGGGGTACAAGTGAAGATTTAGCACTAAGTTGCATGCTGGTTAAGTCTGGGCTTCTAGTTGGCCCTGTAGAGAAGCCTTTAACAGAGAAGTGAAAGGAAGTCAAACAGACAAGTTGCTTTTCTTAGCTAGATCACCGGTAGTTGAGCCAAATATTATAGTAGGGGGGAAAAAGTCGCCAATCAATCCTTTCCAGAATAGAAAGGCTTCGGGTAAATATCAGCTCTCACATAAATTGTAGAGAGTCAATAAAAATTGGCCTAATCATTTCAATAAACATGACATGATTTCTTTTCTCATTAAAGATTTAAGGAGCAATACTACATAAACTATAACTCTCTTCAGTGAATGAAACTGGATAAATATGTGGAAAGCATATTTTGACTGACTCTGGGAAGGAGATGCTGGTGTTTTGGCTTAAGTGCCAAAGAACCATATTTTTGACTTAATATTTTGATGGCGTGATCTTCAGCTCTTATAGCTAGGTAATTTCTGACCGATGACTCTTTCAGACTGGTTCCAACTCATTGGTTTTCATCTAGTAGGTCAGCAAGTGAGGAAATGTTTGGTTCCTTTCTCTTACCTCCCCTCCCTCCCAAGTTGATAATTAGGAGAGAAGCCAAAATTGGAAAAGTCTAGCATACTAAGTGATCTGGCTGTTCTAAATTTTTCATTGTATATTCTCTAATTTTGAACCTGTCAAGTAATATCTGTCAATCATCTGCATATAGCTTTTTAATATTACAGAGTCGTGAATGTGCACAGGAGACTGACTAAATCCTGTAATTAGAAACAAAGTGTATAAGAAAAAAAGTTAAAGCATACATTTAAAAAATCTATTGCTAATAAAGACCTCAATGTTTACTTATGGAAAAAAATAGAAAATATGTGATTGGGAAGAAAAGTACTTTGGAGAATGCAGCCCAACTGGAATTTATCTGATGTACATTTAATAATATAATAACAATACCGCTGCACCTGTGATGCTTAAGAACAAGAGGGATTATTAGATTTGTGCATGGAAGGTAAATTTACTGCAAAGAATTGCTCTGGGGAATATACAAGATACAGGAAATGAAATGAAATAAAATAAATACAGGAGCAAAAAATTGGTTTCTCTATATTGCTGGGTGGATTTAATTAATTGCTATTATAGCACCGAGCCATGAATTACTCAATCATTGCCATTGTTTCAATTTTGGAATTTTCCTCTTAAATACAGAATCATTAGAAAAGAAGAAAATGCTACCAGGTAGAGAACAAATATATGAGTTTGAATGTTACCTTTTCATAGTCAGCTGTAAAATATTGAGAAATCTGGGGAAGCTCTTTTTAAATAATTTGGAAGTTTTTGTCTTTATTTTAATGATAGTCTTTATTGCCTTTGAAAGTCCCACTAAACCCCCAAAACAATCAGTAATCTTTTCAACTTTTCAGAGCTGTCTCTACATTAGTTTTTTATAGTAGGCATTTGAGGGTCTGCAGGAAAAAGTGAACAAAGCCAGGGTTTTTGACTCAAACAGAGCTGGTTCAAATCTTAGATTCAGCGTTTGCCAAAGTGTCGCCCAGGGTAAGTTACAAAACTTCTCTGTGCTTTAGTTTTCTTTTATATATAGACATATGGTGAGAGTTAGTAATAATTCATTCATCTGCCATGTATTGACTACTGACACTCTACCAAGCATTGTGCCAGATGGCTCTGGAGATAATCCAATCACGATAGTAATGGTAGCTAGCATGTATTGAGAGCTTACTAGTTGTTGGGTATTGTGCTAATCATTTCATCTACAATATCTCATTGAAACTTTAAAACTCTATAATGCATATAGGTATATGCAAAAACACAAACACGTTTATATTCACACAGAAATACGTGAATAATTACTTTTCTATTATATAAATAAATAACTTGCTTTCAGGAAAGATCAGATTCCTCATCAGAGGTAGGTTTAAAATCCTTCTTTGGCTTTTCTTTTTTCTTTTCTTATCGATCTTCAAAAGAAGAAAGGCTCTACTATTCCTAGAGCAACTAGAGAAAAACCACGTCAGAACGTGATGTCATGGGGAGGGAGGAGAAGCTCGAGACGTTCGCCCCTTGCAGTGTTGGAGCGTGGGCCCGTGGGGCAGTCTCTCTGCAAGCAGCAGACAGAATTGATGTGGTCTGAGTACTTGCTTGCAACTTTTTTTTTTTTTTTTGAGTCGTAGTCTCACTCGGTCGCCCAGACTGGAGTGCAGTGGCCGCTCCCGGCCACCGCAGCCTCGCCTGCTAGTCTCCGGCGATCCTTCCGCCTCAGCCTTCTGAGGCTGCGCTACCACGCCCGGCTGATTTTTTGATTTTATTATAGAGATGAGGTCTCGCCTGCCCAGGTGGGTCTCAAACCCGCGGGCTCAGGCAATCCACTCACCTCAGCCTCCCAAAGGCGCGGGATTACAGGCTGAGCCACCGAGCCCGACTTGCTTGCAACTTTTAACGTAGTGCTTTGCGTCTGAGCATCGCTTCTGCTAAGGGTTCTGCCATTTGAAAGGTCATGCAAAACAAAGTTTGCCACGTATTAATTTCTAGAGAAAAGGGACGACGTAATTGCCCACAGGAAATCCCTTTATATAGTTTGAATGTCTTTATTATACATAAGCCTCCAGCATCTTCACTGGAAACACTCTGAATTCATCAGAATGGCCTGCTTCTCTTTCCATTCCTGTGGAAGAGGGACGTGGAATCCTCCATTGTTGATACTCGTTTGTTTTGCAGTTGTGGCAGTTGTTCAAAGGGGTGGACTTATTTGGGTGATCTTGGGCATCTAAAGTTTAATCTCATAAGAAAATCTTTAGCCAAGTCAGGTTTTTAATCGCTGTGTTAGTCATCCTACTGATTACATAAGGAACACTGTAGGAGCATTGCAAATGCCATCAGCTCTTGGCAGCAGAATGACAATGAGGATGAAGTATTAAAAGCCAGGTACTCATACAGGCAAACACGGGGAGGGACCTCGAACTCCCTGCTCCTAAATATGCCTCTACATTAATTCTGCTCCTTGGTAAGAGAACGCACTGGAAGAAAAGCATAATTTGAATTAATTATTTGCACATATGGTGTGTTCTTGATGTCGGCTAATGCTACATTAAGGACAGACATGCTGGGCACCCATTAAATAATCAAGTAAATATTTGTATTGTTTATGATAAACTGATTCCTTCTGTGGGTATTTTCTGTGCCTTTGTAAACATTCCTTTAGTAGGCAGATTTTGTTTGTTGGGGCTTTATACCAGGCTTAAATCTGACAAAGAGTGCTGTTTAAATTCCAAATCCGACAAAGAAACCTCACACCCACTGCGGTTTTTGGAGCTAAGTGAATATTTAGTAACACTTTAATATAATAGCCGGATCATTATGGTATATTACTGAACTGAATGCTATGTTAATAACATTAATCACATGGACTCATTCTTGCCCTAGCCTGAATGTTATGAGTACTTCTATATGATTTTCACTATAATTCAATAGTAATTAGTGATACAATTACTCCAAGCTGGCACCAAGTGTTTATATTGAACCAACATGAGTATTAGATCTCAACATATAAGTGAGCCCAGCCTCCCAATGAAAGACTGGAGCTAAGGTAAGTAAGCCCAATTCTTCTTTAGCAAAATATGTTATCTAATTGAAACGTATACACAAGCTTTACAAGTGCTCTGAATGCATGAGTGAGGTTGACCTCACACCATTCGCGGAAGGTCACATTGTCATAGGGAAATATGTGAACGAATAATCTCTGGACACATTTTCCTGAGTCCAGTGTTTGAGAAATTCCTGGAGTGAGTCTGAGAGAGAATGACATCAGGTTGAGGCATCGCCTTTTAGGATCTGTACTTGGAGTTGCCTGAATATAAATTCCTAATGATTGTTAGGTCCTTATAATGGTTCTTTTTCAATGAGTTTCAGGAAATCTTGATAGTTGTTGCTTGCTTGGTATTTGAGAAGAACTTCTGTATGTGCCCGAACGCCTTTCTTGTCTCGCAAAATGAAGGTTATCATACGCCCTCGATCCTTTGCTTAAGTCCAAGAGTGGAAGTCAGTGGCGGTGCTTAACCAGGACTCTTGGGAAATGGGAACAAACTGTGCCTGACGATGTCGGCTAATGGAGGTTAGCGTAACTGTTTGGACGAACCGACTTGCAAACAACTTCTAGACGTTCCTTGGAAAGTGAGAGGCAAGGATCTCATTCATTTTCTGACAGTAGGAAAGATGGGCAATAGATACTTTTGTTTACTTTGAGGCAACACAACTTGTAATTGGTTACTTCTTGGCTGTAGAATTTAGTTTGTGGAGGACAAAAATCAAATAATTTGATTTCCTCTGTACCCTGCTTTAAAAAACAAACAAACAACAACAACCAAAAAAAAAAAAAAAACTCAAATGGAAAACAGTAAGTACATTTACTTCTACTGTAACTCTAAGGTCAGATCTCTGATCGCTTAATAAATGAACCCATTCATTCATTCATTCATTCAATCAGTCAGTCATTTGGTCAACAAACTGATTGCCTGTTAGGTCTTGGAAATTGTGTTCGAAGCTGAAATTGACACCAGAATCCGGAACGTTTATTTTGGGGCAGCAAAAGGAGATGGTGGGAGATATATATTCAGAAAAAGGAAGAAGGTCACTGCTAGTATCTGAAGTGGATCAACTTCGGAAACAGCAAGCATTGGGAGTGGGGACCCATGACTGGAATCTCTTAAGAGTAGGATAACAGGGACAGGGATGTGAAGAATATTCTGGATAAACCACCACTCTGAGTGAATAGAAGTGTTGCATGGGATTTTGTATTGTTCTTATTAAAGTGTGATTATGACAGAAAACCTCGCTGAAATTGTCAGTATTGGGCAGCGGTCTGTCTTTTAGTCTTTATTCTCCATATGATAATGGATAATGGATAATGGATTTGTGTTTGAGGGGACTGTTTGAATCCAGGAAAGGATCAGACTCTATGTTCTTTTTGCCTGGAGCCTCTGTTGCCCTCTTGAATTTCCAGATGCCAGAACAAGGTTTCTGTAGCTGATCATGCAATCTTTACCTACTCAGCAACAGAAAGTGGGGATTATAACAGGGGGTACAAATGCTGCTGCTTTCTTTATGTTGGGGTCCTGAATATGAGTTTCTCTTGTCATCACCTGAATCTCTTGCATTTAAAAATAACACTAAGTTTTTCTCTTTGATTTTTAGATTTGTTTTAAGCAGAAATGCTAAAATGGAGGCATTCCAACAGTAGATTATCAAACTCAGGGTGTTATATACACATCCCATCTATAGAAAAGGATATATAAAGCCGTGTAGCTTGAGGAAGGGTGGGGGAGAGAGAGAAAAAGAGAGAGAGAGAGAGAGAGAGAGAGAGAGAGAGAGAGGGAGGGGGGAGAGAGAGAGAGGGAGAGAGAGAGAGGGAGAGAGAGAGAGAAAAGAGTTAAAGAGAGAGCTAGAATGAATCATTTCAGTATAATAAAGCTTATGAGATCCTTGCTAATGCTGCATTTGAAAGGAAAAAGTCTCCATTTCTGGCCTCGTTGACCCTATGGCTATAGGAACTTTGCATTTTGGCTCTCAGAGGTAAACTGGGAAGTTGTAGGTTCTCACTGAATCCCTGATGTGCCTCACATATGCTATTTTCCAGTTCATCATTTACATCAGATCATGCCTTTCCCTATTCCCTACAAAGTCCTTTGGTATCTGGCCCCTGCCTTGTCTCTCGCTCCATCCTCTGCTTGTCCCTTCTTCCTTCTCTGCCCTGCCCCTCTGCTGTCATGCAGGCTTCCTTCTGCACCCCAGCTAGAGTCAGTGGTCACCTGAAAACCTCATTTAAATCTCGCCTCACAATCTGCTCTCATCTGCTTGCAACTCTCCTTATCCTCATCCACCGAGAGCTAGTGCAAGGGATGTGTCCTTCTAAAGCCTTTTCTGTGCCTAAATGAGCACTAGTTAACATTGTATTGAATTCTTACCATGAACTAGACACTGTGCACCAGATGCTCCTCATCTATATTTAAGCTGTATATAAGGTATAGATCCATCTGTCCATATTTAAGCCATCGAATAGAACTGAGCATAACTATTGCGATAGTTTATGCTACAGCTTATGCTACATCTAAGTGTTGCATTATCTTGTAGGAGAGATGCTGCTATTATTATTCCCCTTTAGAGAAGAAAGACATCTCCTTCCTGTAAGGCCGAATCAGGTGCTGCCCCTTTGACACCCCAACTACTGTGTGTTAGCCTTCTCTCAGCTTTTCATTGCTTCAGCAGATGTCCTGGAGGTCTTTGGTGAGCCAGGTACTGTTCTAAGTGCCTGGCAAACAGAGGTGCTTAACTCTGTGGCCCTGCTCTCCTGGGGCTTTTATTCTAGAGAGGGGGCCAGGTGACACATACACATATACATACAATGCCAGGCAGTGATGGTGATGAGGGCCAGAAAGATAGATGAGCCGGATGAAGGACAGGGTGGGGCAGTGGTGATGTCTGGGCTGTGGTTAAGCAGAACGTAGGATGAGAGTTCAAGGGATGAGATCAGGATGGTGGCCGTGGTGTGAAGTTTAGATTTTATTCTGCTGCCATAGGATGGTTTAGTGAGTAGGGAGATCATCTGATTTGTGTTTTTAAAAAACTCATTCCTGCAGTTGTGTGGAAAACGGACTGTGGTGGGCTAAGGGTTGTGGCAGAGAGACCCACAAGGAGTCTTTTGCTCCCATCCAGGGGAGAGGTGATGTGGCTGGAATGAGTGGCAGCTGTGAAGGAGGTGAGAAGTTGTCAGAACCTGGGTGTATTTCAATGTTGAACTGGTGACATCTCCTGATGGACTGACCGTGAACTGTAAGAATAAAAGAAACCAAGCATTGGCCCTGCCAACAGAGAGACTGGATTTACCTTCTACTCAGATGGAAGGTGCAGGCCTTGGAGGTTGACTTAGTTTCCTAACCCCTTGGAGGGCTGCTGTAACAAGTTGCCCCAATCTTGGATGACTTAAAACTATAGAAATTTATTGTCTCAGTTCTGGAGGGTGAAAATCCAAAATTAAAGTGTTATCAGGATCATGCTTTTCCTGAAGCCTCTAGGGATAATTCTTTTTTTTCTCTCTCTCTTCTAGTGACTGCAATCCATAGTATTCCTTGGCTTGTAGAAGAATCCTCTCCAATCTCTGCTTTTATAGACACATGGTGTTCTTCCTGTGTCTGTGTCCAAACTTTCCTCTTCTTATAGGACACCAACATTGGATTAGGGCCCATCCTAGTCCAGTATGACTTTATCTTAACTTGATTACATCTTCAAAGACCCTGATTCCAAATAAGGTCACATTCAAAAGTACCAGGGATTAGGACTCTAACATATCTTTTTGGGGGGACACAATTTGACCTACACCAGGGGAGATCAAAAATTCAATTTTGGCTAGGTTGAGTTTAAGATGCCATTCGATATCCAAGGGGAGATGGCATGTGGGCAGTTGAACCTAGGGGTGTGGAGTCCAGGACAGGGACTGGGCTGGAGTTGTACAAATGGTGGAGGCATCTGTGTAGAGATGGAAGTTCAAGCCACAGGACTGAATGAGATCTCTAGAGAATTGTGCATGCTCTAAAGGGAAGAGGTTTAAGGACTGAACCTGGAATACTCCACATTTAGAGATCAGGAGAAGGAGAGGAAGAGGATCTGGACAGAACTTGTTGACTTTGCCTATTTCTTTCTCACCAGGCCCTAAGCTCCTAAAGATCGGCACCTGTGGTTCTATTCTCAGCACCCAGCACTGACACTGATACAGAAAGGTTCTCCATTTGTGTTTGCTAATGAAGTGGACAGTGAAATTTAAGTTTCTAGCCGGGCTCGGTGGCTCAGCCTGTAATCCCAGAGCTTTGGGAGGCTGAGGTGAGTGGATTGTCTGATCCCACGGGTTCGAGACCTGCCTGGGCAACTTGGCAAGATCTCATCTCTACATAAAATAAAAAATTAGCCGGGTGTGGTAGCATGTGCCTGTAGTTCCAGCTACTTGGAAGGCT
>NW_007248186.1:1058984-1089303 GCF_000164805.1 Carlito syrichta
ACTCCAACTCAAAAAAAAAAAAAAAAAAGAAAGAAAGAAATTTAAGTTTCTAAACAAAAATAAAGGTCTAATATCAGTGTCAAGACAACAAGAACAGAAATCGGGGTACTGGCCTATGACCAGCTCAAGGGTTTGTGATTGCCCCTGCTGTTCTGTGCTGCCCGCCTGGGAAGGAAGATACACATATGTGGAAATGAGCATGGAACATGAGGAGAGCATCTCTTCTTTGATGAGCTTCTCTGCGTGACCTACCTGCTAAAAAAAGGCCAAGCCACCCTCAGGCTCTGTTAATCCAAGTCCAGCATCAGGGCATGGGAGGTCATCTTCATACTGCACATTGATCTGACCCCCTGGAGGACCTTGGTTCTGAGAAATTAGGAACTGGGATGGAGAGTTTTCACAAGGCACAGACGATAGGGTGAGGGGTTTGGAAGTCAAAGCATTGCTAGTGAAGGGAGTCCATGGGAGAAGAAGCAGGAGCACCAGTTTTGAATAGTTACCATTTTATCTGGAGGTTAGGGATGAGACTAGTGTTGTATTCTGGAAGGCAAAATGAAGAAGAGTGGGCAGAAGTGATGCTGAAGATATTTAAATGTAGCATAAGAATTTGGGTAAATTTGTGTCATGGTTCAGGGAATTAACAAAAAGTAGTGTTTAAGAGCATGGGCTACGAGCCAGAGGGCCTGGATCTGAATCTGGCCTCTGCCATTTACTCTGTGCCCTTGGGAAATTACTTCACCTTCCACTGACTCAGTGATCACCTCTATAAAATGGGAGCAATGATGGTATCTAATACAGAGGACTCATTTTTATTTTTATTTTTGAGTTGGAGTCTCACTCTGTTGCCCAGACTGGAGTGCAATTTATTTCTCACAGTTCCAGTGGTTGGAAAGTTAAATGTCAATGTGTTGGCAGGCTTGGTTGTCTGCGGAGGGCTGCTCTCTGCTTGCAAGTTGGTACCTTGCTGCTATATCCTCTGGAGGGATGGCACGCTGTTCCCCCTCACATGGTGGAAGGCGAAAGGGCAATTGATCCTAAGGCTGTGGTAGTCTCTTTTATAAGGGCCTTAATCTCATTCTGGAGAGAGGATTCCTCATGGCCTAATCACCAGAGGACTCTTTTAAAGGTTAAATAAATTTGTATTCCGAGATCTTGGGACATGTAAACACTATTTGTTACACAAAAAGAGTTTAGACTTTGGGGTCAGAGAGACCTGGGTTTCAATTTTGAATCTACCACATACTAACTGCATGACCTTGAACAGGTTACCAGTCTCAGTTTCTTCACCTGTAAAATGGAGGTAATAGCACCTCCTTGAAAGGGTTGTTGTGAGGATTAATGAGGTAACATGTATGACATCCCTGGAATATCACCTGATATACTGTGGACACTCACACATACTAGCTCTCTTCTAACAGAAAGGACACAAACATTTTTAGAGATAGCTTAAATGACAGGCATGATGGCCATTTGACAAGCATGTAAGAGATGCAATCAATGCATTAGAGGGAAGGTCAGAATTAATGCTTTGTATAGTCGTCAGCCCAGACTGTTTTAGTCAGTGGAGCTGCTGTAATCAAAATGGGCATGAAAAGATATAGCAAAAATATAGAAAAGTCTAACTCCAATTGATTATTTGAGTGCATTGATTCAATATTATGCCAGGTAGGGGATGGAAAATTTTGGATCAGGACAAAGAAATCGTTGAATCTGGGGGATAAGAGTATGGTCTTTGGCATCAGCCAGCCTGGGTTTGGCTTCAGCTGTGCCATTTGTTGGCCATCTGGTCTTGGGCAGTTCTATATGAAGACCTCCCTTCTGCAGAAGCTGACCCTGGGTCTTGGACTTGAACTGCAGTTGTTTATTTGGGCTCAAGAGCAAGTTCCTGCTGTAGACACCTGGAGCCCACTCCTACTGGGGAACCTCTGGATAACAGCCTAGACCTGCCTCAGCATCATCCCACGCTAAGGGAAAGGAAGCCCTAGTATTATCCAACTCCCATGATCTTTATCCAAAGGCTGTTACTGAGATGAGGGACGTTAACTCCTTTACACTTTCGTGCTGCCTTACTCATGGGCCAGTGTGCTCTTGTGACCAGAGTAAGTCCTCATGCACAGAACCTCTTAGCTTGCAGGGAGAAGCCAAATACCTAACCCGGGGAAGCTGGTGGGCACTAATAATATCTGCTAAGACAAGCCATTTGAACTCTAAATCTCAGCGTCCTCCTCCATAAAATAAGAATAATAATAATATATATCTCATAAGTCTTAGTGGAGATTAAGGGAGGTAATGAATGCACGTTTAGCTAGGACTGCTTGGTCTGTGGAAAGCCAGCAAGGGTAACTATTACTGTGATAAAAGAGAATGATATGAACAAAGAGCCTGTACCCTCCAAAGAATGGTACCCAGAGACACTCCTCGGGAAATAAATTATTAGAGGGAGTTTGTGTCCATTTAATTTGCTTGGAGAAGTGCCCATAATAGAGTCTTATACACTTGATCACTTAAAAGAATTATGTGTGGCTGCCACAGTGAAGTCACATTTATCCACTCGGACAGAAGGTTCGTCTTGAGCATAGAGCCTATAATTTACTTACAGGTGTATGTAGTGGGATAACTCAGGTTAATGTCCGTGAACAGAGACCAACAATTAGCAAGTTAATTAGGGTCCTGATTTTAGTAGTGGAGGATAATCATTTATTAGCTTAGGTCAGACCCTGGGCCTTCCTGTGAAGTGACTTTCTATGAAAATATTGACTGAAAGGGAATCCCTGCAGCATCCCCTGTGCAATTCACACATGCTTGGTAAACTCATTATCTCTTATAGAGGTACTAGTGGGGACTACAATAAGTTTAGGAGGTTTGGCTTCAGCTAGCCTGTTGTAAGTTGGTGGCCAAAATATAAATAGGATTCTGATAAAACAAGTCGAATGTCCGACCCCCCGCCCCACATCCTTCCGTGTGTCACTCCGCTGGGTTGTGGCTGGTGTGTGCTGGCTCTTTGCTCTTTTTCAGCCAATAATCTCAGCTAAATTAACGTTATCATTTAAATGGAGGCATTTGTTGAAAACAACAACAAAGTGTATCCTTGTGCCTCCGGGCTAAAAAGCATCAGGAAGCGGTAAGCTTTTCTGTTTTCTTGCTTTTCACAGTGACAGCCATTGACCCACACCCGGGATTCTGTAGCAGGGGCTGGAGACTATAAATCCAATTTAGAGAAGGGGAGAGGGCATGGATTGAAGGGGCATCTTGCAATGAAGAAGATGGGAGCGCAGCCCCTCTTTTTGACAATAAAAGGCGTGGAACTTTTGTCTGTGTTGTCCTCTCTTCCCAGCCTTTCTTGCCTTTTTTTCTGGCACTGGTGCCTGCTTAGCTTGGGTGGAAAGTTGCTTAGCATGTCCCTTGACTAATAAGGTGGATACTTGGCCATGCCTCATAAGCTATAGAAAGGATGATGGACAAGGCTTTTAAAATCTGCTTGGCTCCTGTTTCCTACCCCATCCGTCATGAATTGTAAGCGTGTGTTGTTTCTGTTTGTAAAATCGTAGCAGGGATGAGGTCGTGACAGATGTAGCTTTGGTAAGTCACTTCGGCTTTCTGATGGGAGCTGATTCTGAACTTTGAAAACATCCCCGGCCTCTCTTTGTGTGTGAGGGGGCAGATTATCTAACTTCCTCTGCCCCCCCAATTTTGGTTTAATCTTAATTTGCCCAAGAACTTGCTTAATATTGAAAGTCCTGATCAACAACAATGAAGTGGTTTTAGATTATGTGTGTCACAGTTTTCTCTTAACACTATTCTTGAACCAAATTTCGGTTAATAAAATAAAGCTAGACCAGGCACAGTGGCTTATGCCTGTATTCCCAGCACTTTGGGAGGCCAAGGCAGGAGGAAAGCTTGAGTGCAGGAATTCGAGATCAACCTGAGCAACATAGTGAAAACTTGTCTCTACAAAAACTAAAAATAAAATAAATTAGCTGGGCGTGGTGCCGCATGTTCACAGCGCCAGCTACTCGGGAGGCTGAGGCAGAAGGTTTACCAGGAGGTCGAGGCTGTGGAGAGCTGTAATCATGCCACTGCACAATTGCCTGGGTGGCAGTGAGACCCTGACTCAAAAAACAAAACAAAACAAAAGAAACAAACCAAAAAAACCTAAATGGTGGAACTATTCAAAAAATTATTTTCAATGGCTCAGATTCCAACATTCTAGGTACAAATTGGTGGACATTTATGAATCATTAATGTTCAACAAGTACTCTTGCGTGGTAGGCAAATTAATATTCCTCCCTTCTTAAAAATGTCTGTTCTGATCCCCAGAGCCTGTGAACGTTACCTTACATGGCAGAAGGGACTTTGCAGATACGATTAAGGTTATAGACCTTGAGATGGAGAGATTATCTTGGATTATCCAGGTGGGCCTGATGTAATCACATGAGTCGTTAATATCAGAGCGTGTTTCCTAGTTGTGGTTTGAGAGAGATGGAAGCATGGAAAAGCTTTGATGCCCCACGGCTCTTTCTGAGATGTAGGGGACTGTGTATAAGCGACTGAATTCAGCCAACAGCCTTAATGAGTGAGGAAACAATCCTCCCCTACAGCCTCCAGGACGGAACTCAGCTCTACCTTGACATGAGCCTGGTGAGAACTGTGTCAGACTTCTGACCTACAGAACTGTAGGATAAGAAATTTATATTGGTTTAAGCCACAAAGCATGTGATAATTTGTCTCCGTAGCAATAGAAAACCAATACATTGCAGTTTCTCTGGTCTAGAGTTTTGCTAATGCTAAAATGGCTTCTGAACCTACCCTGTGTGCCCTGCAATCAAGTAGGGCTGTACCATTTCCCATCAAGGTCACAAGCTCTGACTCTGGTCTGTTTCAAAGAATTCCTGTCTGTGTTCCTGGGATGCTAGAATGTCAGAAGACTTGGATGATGGAGAACCAAGAAGAAATGGATGAATATAAACAATGCATCCCTGTGTTCCCGACTCTGTGCTGATGTTCATTGTCATACTTAACCCTCAAAGCAGTCTGTCAGGTAGATATTTTGCAGATGGTTGTGAGACATTAAATTACTTTCCCAAGCTTACAGAAGAGTTTGAATATGTTCTTTCTTCTGTGACCCACTCTTGCATCTTTTCTAGCAAGCCTTAGGAATCAGGATATCGAACGTTGAGTGGTCAAGTATTCCACTGTAGAAAACATGAAAGAATCACTTGCCAATCTCTCCTTGCTATTTCTTCAGTTGATAAAACGTTGATGAAGATGGAGAACATTGTCCCTGTCTTTTTCCCCCCAAGACCTACCATGGGCGGGCAGGGATCCAGAAGAGATGGCTCATCTCTGCGTCTCCACTTCAGTTCCCTCTATGCATGGCTTCCCTGATTACTAATCAGCAATGCTTTGTGGCTTGCAGAATAAGCCCCGAGTTTGTTAGTAAAGGAATCAGGTTGGTATTTAAGACGAAAGAGGATTTGAAAAAAAAAGATTGATTATTTAAAAGGGTCACTTGGGACTGGCTTTGCAGATCCTACTGCATTAAGCCAGATTTTGGTTCGATGGCTGGCAAGGCAGGTTGGATTAGTTGGAGGCAACGTGCCTCTGAAATCCCACGATCCACTGCTGGCAGTTCAATAGTCCTACATGTCACCCAGAGAGAACGTCGGCTATCCGTTAACGAACCTCAGCCCGTGGTGCCACAGGAGGGAGATGGGCTTCTTTGAATTCAGTCGTGATACTTACCAGGAGACGGGATTTGTCTAATAGAAGGACTTAAAGCACTCCCCCCACAGCATGAAGTTCCGTGAGGGCAGGAAAAAGCAGATAAAGGGCTACTCTTTATCTGTGAGGGGTGTTCAGCCTAGAGGGAGAGGGAAGACTGACGAAGTAATGAACAGGTTTTCGTAAACGACAATCCTGCGCTCCGAACGCGAAGAGGACGCTCTCAGACCACATGGGCACACTCCTGGGTTTGGGGCAGGCAGTCTGATGGTTGGCAATGTGGTTGCCCATGAGTCAGTTTGGGATGCCTTGACAGCCCCAGTCTCTTCTCCAGCTTGAAAACTGAGTCCTCAGGCCTTGTACAGGCCTTGATGACTGGACCTCAGTGTTTAGGGTCCCTGTGGCCAGTTGGACCCTACTCCTGAGATGTGGGGTGAACTGGGCACCCTCTGGATACCCCTCAACGATGGGATGTTGGATGGTAGCTCACTCATTTAGCTCTTCTGAATCTCTTCCCCTGGAGTTGGATAGACCTTCTAGAACATTCTCTCCTGCCAACTGTTAAGTTCTGCCTCTTCATGTTGGCCGTTTCTATCCTAGCTGCACTCACCTGGGCTCTGACAGGTGCTGGTGCCTTCTATCTGTGTTTTCTGTGGGAGTGATGTCTTTGTGCTGTTTGCTGTACCTCGTGCCTTGTTCTTTAGACTCCAAGTCCCCTCTCCCTTCCCATCCTTGTATTTGGGTCAGTTTTCATTCCCTTCATATCCCTCCAATCCCAGGCTTCTCCCAGCCTCTCGTCTCCCACTTGCTGGTGGTCGTGTCTGATCGCTGTATAGTTAAAGTCCCAGCATGCCTCTTTTGGGAGTTGGAATAGCAACAGAATAGACCCCAAATCCGTCCCTGGGGTGCCGCCTTGATCTACTCCCATCAGGTTTTTCACTCCTCTTTGAGGCTTTTGCTGTGACCCTAGAACCCAACGAACATAGTACCCAGCTCTGCAACTTTTCACAGAAACTGCCACACAGGATGGAATTAAAATTCTTACTGAAATAAAAAAAGCAAAACTTTTCTCTTTGTTGACTACAGAAGGTCTGTTTTTGAAGCCCATATTAAAAGAAAGAAAGAAAGAAACCTGTGAGTTTTAGGTTAGATAATAGTGTCAGAGTACACTATGCCCCAAATCAGGATGCTATATGTTTTCTGTACTATAAAATCTTTTTCCCCTGTTCAGCTCTTAAAAATTTTAAATATTTAAGACTAGACACTTCTCACATTGGATAGTTAGTGTCTTTTTGGGAAAGGTTATATCTGGGTTTATTTTTATTTTTGTAAACTTTTTTTTAGATGGACTCCTATGACATGCATTGTAATGGTTTTTATAAGCACCCTGCTTCAAGCAAAACATGTGTAGTCAAAATATGTTTTAAACACTGCTCTCAACATATCACTTCTCTGCTCAGAAGTTTTGAGTTGTTTCCTAGTTGCTTTTTTCCTCTCATCTAAATTTTAGCATCTGATCTTCCAGGTCTTCCTGTACTGATCCCACCTGCCCTTTCTTTTTCCAACAAGTCTTTTTATTGTCCTCTCTGCACATTCTGCTTGTAGTGAGTGAGAGGCTGTGTTCTAGTTAGTGATGAAGACCCCGAAGCCAGAGCTCCTGGGTTCAAATTGTGCGTGTTTGTTGTGTGACTTTGGCAAACTGCACAGTCTGTCGGTCTCAGTTTCATCTTGTAGGGTGGAAATGAGGACTAAACATATTTTTACATGTGAAATGCTTTCTGGGACACAATAAGCATTCAGTAAGTGTGAGCAATTATAACACTCCCTCGTGAGGGGATTCGTCATTTGGATAAGGGAAATATTTATGTCCTGTTCTTTCTTTTCTCTATGGTGCATTTGTTCTTACACTAGGTTTAACCTAAAATCTACATACCATTTGGAACATTAAAAAAATTCTTTTTCAGATGCTATTTGTGGTAGCATACCTAACCACAGGGCAGCTTTTTCAGTTCAGAATGTACCAGCTGAGGAACTTTCCTGAAAGTAGAACACACACCAATTTTCTACCTACCCTTAGCCCTCACTGTCTGCCTATGCATACGAGGTATTACCTTTAACCCAGAAAGTCAAATACGTTTTAGGTTTAGATCACTGTCATAGTCCGTATGTGCAGCTGTAACAAAGTATCACAGACTGTGTAATTTACAAATAATAGAAATTTATTTCTTATAGTTCTGGGGGCTGCGAAGTCTAAGATCAAGATGCCAGCAGTTTTGGTGCTTAGTGAAACCTCACTTTCTGCTTCAAGATGATACTGTGGTCCCTCTGGGAGGAACAAACGCTGTGTCCTCAAGTGGCCACAGGAATGGAAGAACAGAAAGGAATTCGCCCCTAAAATCCTTTTATAAGGCACTAATCTTATCCATGAGGACTGAACCTTCATGACTCCACCACTTAATACTTTTGTATGAGGGATTGAGTTTCAACATGAATTTTAGAGCGGATAAAACAGGCCATAGCAATCACTTTTCCTGAATGTATTGCCATGTCATTGACACTAGCTTGGGAAGTGTGGACATAGGGCAATTCATCTATGAACAAGGGTTTGGTCTGAATCAGGAGACTGTAGCAGCAGAGTGTTTTAGTGGTGGTTTTTTGCTAATTTGAAGCTTTCTATTCTGGTTCTCTGGCCCCCTTCCTCCAAATAAATCCCACAAGCCAATTGACCTTCAGAGCTTAGTTTGAAACTCATTAAGAACATCATAAAATGAGAATGCCACAGTGGGTCAGATTTCTAGTCTCTCTAGCCCAGTTTTCTGTCACCAATATTGGAGGAAGGGTTGTCTTGTGGGAAAACATGACAGAGATCTACTATAAAATTATTTTCTGGCAGTCAGGGACTTACCCTATCAGCTAACAAAGCAAGGCATCCCAGTGGAGCAAACTGGGTTGGATGCCCACAATAGAGCTCAAAGGAGATGCCAAAGGCTCAAGGTCAGAGTCTGCGGGGTTTTTCAATTGTTCTGAAACTCAGTTTAATTGAAAGAAAGCAGTTTTGTTTGTAATCACTTTACCCATTTGCTGTAAAGAACAGTCCTTTAAATTTTACCATTCCCTAATGAAGAAAATACATTTTGCATCATGAATTTCAGTCTTGGGAATATAGGAATTTCTTATATATTATGTGGTAGCTGTGACATATATCTCTTCCTGAAAGGGAAATCAATGGGATTCTTATTTAAATATTTTAGTTGAGGGAGGCAGGATAGTATAATAGATAAAACATTCTAGGGATAAAATATTTGGTAATTATCAGCAACATGATCCTGAGCAAGTTCCCTGACCTCTGTTAGCCTTGGTTTTCTAATTTGTAATTGGAGACAAAAATAATGAAAATGACACACAAACACATGCACATGCACACTCACACGCATCTATACATATAGTTCTTGCAGACTTTTTTGGAAATTTCAATGAGCCAATGCATGCAAAGTGCTTTGGACACTACCTGGACCATACTAAGGACTCAATAAATGTTCAGTCAATAAGTGTCCAGCCAGTACCTGTTTATTTCATGCATGTGAAAGGAACAAGGGCCTCAAAATGCGTAATAAAGTCTCTGCCTTTAAGAATCTTACAATAAAGATTCAAGATATGGGAAGTCTGCAACTCTCTGCCTTAAAAGAGGGAACAAGTTGGGTGTGGGTTTGTTGCCTGTGGTGGGGAGATGATGGCGATATCTTCAAAATGGTGCCAAGACCCTCCATGATCTGGCTCCTACCACCATAAACAGTCTCGTCTTTGGCTGCTTCTCTCCTTGTTCATGGAACTCAACTACACTGACCATTTGTGTTCCCTCAACAACCAGTTAATAGATATCTAGTGAGCATTTTCTGTGAGCAAGACACCATTCCATGTGTTGGGGTGAACAAAAAACACTGGGACCCTGCTTTCACGAAACGCGTGTGCTGACAATATCTCAAACAGGCCGAACTCTTTCTTACCTCAAGGCCCTTAATCACGTCTCCTCTGCCTAGAGTGTTCTTTCTTGGATGCGTTCTTCATGCTAACCTCCATCTATCCTTCATGTCTTAATTTTTTTCTTCCTCAGACGAGCCTTGTTCACCTCCTATCCTGAATCTGATCTAAATTAAATCCTGCTGTCATCCTTTCTCAAAGTTTCCTTGACTTTTATTTCAAAACATTTCTCACGGTTCATTTGTATCATTGTTTGTTGACTGCCTCATTCACTAGACCTGTAAGCTCCATGAATCACAGACTGTGATGATTTTGCTTTTTGTTTTACCCACTACTTCTAGGACTTAGCTGACCCCCCAAGAGGTTCTTAAAATACATGTGCTGATTTAATCAAAGGATTGACTGAAGTATATTTTCATTTTACAAGCACTGATGGAAAATTTGTGCAGATTTTTAGTGGCGATAATACATTCAGATCGGTTGGTTTATTTTTGTTCTGCCAGCTCATTATATATATGTCTATGGATATATAATTTTTTAATTGCTAAAGTATGATTTTGAGGAGCTATTCTTTATATTTGAAAAGCTTCCAAACAGTTTTTTTCCCATAGGATTAGCTTTTAGAGTGATATTTTCTGGGGATTTTGTCATGTTCTTTAATCTTTATAATAGCACTGGTCACTCAGAATGAAAGTCCTTGGGTGTTTCAGAGCTCATTCTTCAGATGGAAAATGTAAATCTGCTTTCTTGATTGCCTGTGCCATCAGTGTAAACCCAAATCTCTGAACATAACTTTTCGAAGAAAATGAAGGAATGGATAGTTCACTAAACAAATGTTGCCCACTTGTTTGCCTGGGGGATGGGGAACAGGCAGGGACTGGGGTAGTCGTGGGGTTTAAATGTGTATCGCGGATCATGGCTTGAAGCGTTATTCAAACAGAAGTCTCTTTTTTGGGGGCCAAGTTGACCAAACAGCCCACTGTTTTCTCATCCTTTTGAAAAGTGGTAGTTTCAAGTTTCAGTACTGCTATGAAAAAAAATCTGCCATCACGGCAAATGATACTGTTGGATGTGGACGGAAACCCCATAAAATTGTATGGGTGATATTAATTTAGTCACCTACGGCTTAATAGTCATTTTATGGACATTAAAAAAAAGTTTTGCAGCCATAATGTTTTATCTATCTTTATGGTCTCTTATGCTGTGTTTAATCAGTGTAATTATGGGAGAAGATAATTAAATAGAGTACTATATAGTTCTTAAGATTTTAATGCTGTTATTACTAATTTAACCACAAAAAGAACATATAAAATCTAAGCCATTGCAAATCTTAAAGAGAAATAGCCAGCCAGAATTTTCGATAAGCAACTTAAATAATAGAGGTGAAGTTGTGCCTTCTTTTTGTCAGTTGATTTATGTCATTTAACACAGTTTTTTATTTATAGCTGGGATGAAAAATCAAGAAGAGATGAATATTTGTACTATTCTTTAAACAAAGTGATATCTCTCTATAGTTCAAAACGATTATATTAGAAATAGTCCAGTGCCTCAAAAGGCTATTCAGAACTACAATTTTAAAACTGACATTATACATGCAATATATTTTATTGTTTATATGTATGCAATACACATTAGTTGCATTATTTTTTCTGGGCATAAATAGATATAAATTTTTGTTTTTAAAAGGACAAAAGTAGGCATTGCCAAAGAATTGATTAATGTATTTTGAACCATCTTGCTTCATTTGCTGGTGTGAAAGCACACATTTTACAGCAGGTCCAACTAAAATTGGAGGTGCTCAACAGGCTGTGTGGATTACCACAGTGAAGCAGGCATTTAATTGAGTTCAGGGAACAACTAGGATTTAGATTAGAGAAAGCAGGGTAGAGGGTGTGGACCAGTATGAGCAAGGGTGAAAAGGTTTAACATCTCCAGGAAACTAATCTTGTTGGCCATAAGGCATGTAGACCTATGTAATAGGAAGTAAGTTAGGAGAAGAAAAAAAAAATGGGTCAGATTGTGGAACGGTTAAAGTATTATGCAAAACACATGAAACCAACCTAGGTACCCATCAATGGTGGACTGGATAATAAAAATGTGGTACATGTAGACTGTGGAATATGATGCAACCATAAAAAAGAGATATGAGCCGGGCTCGGTGGCTCAGCCTGTAATCCCGCGCCTTTGGGAGGCTGAGGTGAGTGAATTGCCTGAGCTCGCGGGTTCGAGACCCGCCTGGGCAGCGAGACCTCATCTCTACAATAAATCAAAAAATCAGCCGGGCGTGGTAGCGCCTGCCTGTAATTCCGGCTACTCGGAAGGCTGAGGCGGAAGGATCGCTGGAGCCCAGCAGGTCGAGGCTGCGGTGGCCGGGAGCGGCCACTGCACTCCAGTCTGGGCGACGGAGTGAGACTCCAACTGAAAAAAAAAAAAAAAAAGAAATATGATGAAGTGCAAACCTCATCATCACACAGTATACCCATGTAACAAACCTGCAAAAATACTCCTTGAATCTAAAATTAAAAAAAGATTACAAAATCATGCAAGGGGTACTAAATTGAATACAATGAACTATTATTTAGCCTTAAAAAGGAATGGAATTCTGGTGTATGTACAACATGGATGATCCTTGGAGACATTATGCTAAGTGTAATAAGCCAGACAGAAAAAAGGACAAATAATGTATGATTACACTTGCAGGAGGGACCTGGTCAAATTCATGGTAACAGAAGTTAGAATGGAGGTTATCAGGGGGTGATGACAGGGAGGAATGAGGAGTTATTTTTTAGTGGGTACCAAATAATGGTGATGGTTCATAGCGGTGTGAAGGGACTTAATGCTACTGAACTATATACTTAACAATGGTGAAAATGGCTAATTGTATGTTGTGCATATTTTACCTGAATAAGAAAGATTGGAAAAAGTACTAGACTAAATTTTATAAACAATAGGCAGGCACTGAAGATTCCTGTGGAAGCAAGGATAAGATCCTAGTGAGATATTATGAATGAAGCCACTTTTAGTTTTGTGCTTTAGTTAGCAAGCTGCGTTTAAGGCCATCTTTGTTGCTACCACACGGGAAGATGAATCTTCAGTCTATAATTTTATGATAACACGAACAGGATTGATAGATGGGAGTTTCTCATGGAGAATGTAGAGATTGGAATGGGAGCGTCGAAGAATGACTTGAAGCCGGAGTTGGTATCCCATATTGGAAAGACTTCTTGGCAACCTCAAGGAAATTTTGATTTGTTTGTGTGCTTCTAGGAAACTTGAGTTGGATGAAGCACCGAGGCTTAATGTTGAAAGTTATCAGCCTGGAATTAATGAAAAATGTGAGACTAGATCCTTTGGTTTTAGAGTAGTTTTGTGCACTGAATTGATGTTGTGTTCTTTTTCATTCTCCAGCAAATATATTTTCATTGCGTGCTCCAAGAAAATGATTAAAAAACATCATTAACATACTTCTTTTCCTTTCTTCTTCATTGGAAGAGGCCACAAGTGTCTACTTTTTCAATTTGAACCAAACCTTTGCTTTTGTATTCTAATAGTCACTCTAAATGCTGTCTGTGTGGTTCAGTGGCTCACAGGGTTTTACACCGTGAGAATTACAAAGGGGCTCACAAATCATCATTTCTGATCTCCCGGGTTTAGAGACAGAGAAGTCAGAGCCCAGGGAGTCATCGTTGGACCCGTTTATAATTTCATCAGTTTCCTAGCAGCTAAAACAAATGTTACAGCCAAATGGCAAGGCTAGGCAGGGTGAAGCATGTGAGGCTCACCACACTGAAGAAAAAAGGCAAGTCCACGCTGGGTGATGAGGAGCGGAAAAGAGTGAAGTTGCCTTTTGCAGGACAGAACAAGAGAGGTCACCTGGGGGGAGGTAGGTTTGAGAGAGGCAGCGCCTCTCTTTGTCACTACAGGTAGAATGAGGAGTTCGTGCTCAGGTCTAGGGGCGGCTTTATTTGGGCTGGTGGAGCCTGGAGGAGCTTGATGGGGAGTTTCGAATTTACATCTGTGATTAAGTTTAGCTTCACCCTTTCTCAGGTCTCTCAATCTCAGTTTTCTCATTTGTGAAAATATTTCCTTCATGGAAGTGTTCTGAGTGAGGATAAACGAGGCAATGCTTGCAAGTGCAGTGGAAAGAGTAATTATTATTCTATCACTGGGGGCTGGCCAGGCACCACCCCGCTGAGAGGTCTTTCTGGCTCCCTGTGTTCCCCCACCCTCAGTAGCTTCTTTTCTAGGAGCACCTGGAGCACTCCGGGCCTACCTCTCATGTCTCCTGGTGCCGTGGCTCACTTCCACATCTGTCTGCCCCACGACATCACGGTTCATAGCTGGTAAGGGATGATATTCTGTTCATCTTTGTATCTGCAGCTCTGGCACAGGCCTGGCAGACAGTTGTTCGGCGATTGGTTGAATGAATGAATAAGAATGGCTTTATTTGACCCGTTTTGCAAAAAAAGTGAAACAAAACTAAGAGGGGCATAAACTGGTGACCTTCTGTAGGTGGCATGGAGAGGCAGAGGAGATTTTTCTGCCTTTTTCACAAATAACAAATCAGGAGGTGAATGTTTGCTTTAGAGCACTTCTTTATAATATTTATAAAAAAGATTATTTGCTTGATAAGGGATTTGGATAGAGCATGAACTTTTTGGAACACAATTTGAAGAACCTTTAAAACGTTTATTACCTTTGATCTATCCATTTTACTTTTGGAATCATTTCCTAAGAAAATAATTGAGAATCACAGAGAGAACTTTTTGCACAAAGTTATCCATGGCAGCATTATTTATAATAGCAAAAACTGAAAAAAAAAAAGTCAACTATCTATAAAAATAATATTTTGGAACATTGTCATTAAAATTGATATGGATGAGAATGTAATAACACGGACAATGAATGTGATGTATGTAAAGTTAGTAATATTCAAATAATGATACTAGTTAAAATACAGGAATCAAACACATGCACATTTAACAGTAATTTCTTCCATACTGCAAGGAGAATGGATGATTTATGTCTTCTTAATTATTTTCGGTGTTTTCAAAAATATTTATTACTTTTATAATAAGAAAAAAAATCTGAAAAAAATTCAGCTTCCACAATTCATTTAAAATTAGATACCGGGTGCAGTTTTCAGTGTACATTTCAGAATGAAATATCCTAGTTTGAGGTGCATCTTCACCATCCCTGTCTTTTTCTGGCAGCAGAAGAAACCAATAGATCAGCGTGTCTAAGTGACAGAATGACACAAAGCTCTTACCAACAGGGATATGAAAACTCTGCTTCTCTGCTATCTCTTCTTGGAACCAGATACAGAATACAAGGGAGAAGGTGCTCTGGAGATGAAGGAGAAGCATTCGTAAAGAAAGGCAACAGAAAGAGAAATTGAGAGAAACAATGAGAAAAACAAAAAAGTAGGGAGCATAGAGAGAGAGGAACGGGAAGAAATAGGAATAAATAGAAGAGAAAGACAACGGTTGTTGGGGGGGGTGGAATGTAAAGAAAGCCCTCAATTAGTTCTTTTTATTGCTCTGGGTCTTTGTTCTATTCCGAATAATAAATCAATGGGCGTTTTAATTTTATTTATTTTTATTTAGCAATTGTAACATGAGGCAATAAATAAGCGGGCATATCCATCTGACTTCTGTCTCTAGGAAGCATTTGTATTTCAAATCGCAAGCAAGACCAATTTTTCCTCCCATGTGTCTCTGTCACCTTGGGCAAGCTGGTTCGTACAGTGCTGGGATCTCGGTTCTGGGTGATGGACTGTCGTGGGATTGTTGTCTGCACACAAACACTTTGTTTTCCTGAATAAAGAATCCTCCACAATGTACCCCGGTGCTTTTAGCTGAGGGCTGAAGGATAGGATTCTGAAACGAATTCCATATTTTATTCTGAGACTTTGCAGGGGTGGCTTTGAAGGATCACTCTTTCCGACTATGAACAAATACTTAAAATGGGAACACCTTGCTGACACTGGCCATCTACTGGCATTTATAAAGACAGCCAGCATCAGTGAAAGGAACTTGGAGGAAGGAAGACAAAAAGGAGAGAAGGAAAGAAGCAAGGAAGGAAACAGTTTAGTGTAGTGGAAAGAATATTGATTTTGGCATCAAGCACCTGTGGGTTGGCATCTTCTTTTTTTTTTTTTTTGAGTCGGAGTCTCACTCTGTCTCCCAGACTGGAGTGCAGTGGCACGCTCATGGTCATCACTGCCTCGACCGGCTGGGCCCAGGCGATCCTTCTGCCTCAGCCTTCCAAGTAGCTGGAACTACAGGCTCATGCCACCACGCCTGGCTAATTTTTTGATTTATTGGAGAGATGAGGTCTCACCAAGTTGCCGTGGCTTTGAGAATCACAGAGAGAACTTTTTGCACAAAGGTATCCCTGGACTCAGGCAACCTCTCGCCTCGGCCTCCCAAAGTGTTGGGATTACAGGCTTGAGCCACCGCACCCAGCCCCTGGGTTGGCATCTTAACTTCACCTCTCATCTACTTCCCCAAGGACCTGATAAACATCACCTAACTTCTCAAGTTTTCCATATACAGATGAAGGCGGCCATGCCTAATTCAGAGGTTATTATGAAGGCTAACTGACATACTATGTGCAAACGCCTAACACATGCCATGTGCTCATTTATGTGAATCCCTGCTCCACTTATTGACTGCCTACCTTATGCCAAGAATTATGCTAAGTGATTTCCAGGGCCCCTGCCTAGTAATTTAGACAGACAACTCCCATTATTTCCTCCGAATGCAATAAAGTTGTTTTGAGTATATCCTGATAAGTAATTGCTTCCCTTAATGATACTCTAGTGGAATACAATATGGAAACCTCTAAAGGTTCTTATTCTTGAAACTAATTTTTAAGTACAAGTGCTTACAATTAGTCTTGCCTCGGCGTGATTTGTAGCATACCAAAAAGCCCTGGGTTTCTAAATATAGAAATCAAAATACTTTGAATTCTCTGAAAGCAAATCAGAAAACTTTACACAAAAGGAGATGCTCACACTATAACTCGGTATCATGTCATAGGGAACATTTTCTATTAAGATAGCAAGCATCTTTGAAAGGGAAATGTCCAATCTGTTAATTACAATGCCCCACCTTCGCCTCCTTCCTCTCCCCCCTTATAGCACATAAGGAAATTTCTTAGAAAAACAGACTCAGTCATTAAAAAACACACACACACACAAAGCAAGGTCTATGGGTGATAGTGTTGGATGGGTGGGATAGAGTGACTTGCCAAGATGGTGGTTAAAAACTCCCCATGCAAATAAAAAAAATGACAAACACAAGCACGTGCAAAGTGAGATTCCTGGAACTCTACCTTACTGATTAGATAGCAGTCTCTGCTATACAGTTATTCTCTGGGATGTCGAGCTCTGTGATTGAGGAGCTTTCAGGGGCTGTGTCTGCACTTGGCTTTGCAGCACTTAGACATCCTGTCTTTTCATCCTTACACGATATCTGAATGAGGGACCCGTGGCAACGCACTGGGTACCAGGTCCACCATCGGGGGAGAGAGGCCCTGCCAGAAGTCCAAACTTTACCTTCATGCAGCTTACTTTTGTAATGAATCCTCACTTGTACCCCACAACTCTAAAATAATTAAAAAATATATTTATATATCTGACAATATTTTTTCAATAAGTGAAAAAAATGGGCCACAAAAAAAGCTAAATTGACTTCCTGAAGGTTTTAGTGATTTGGTTAATCACCAAGTTGACATTAGAGACAAGCTTATTCTTTGGGCTTCAGTTTCCTCATCTGTAAAATGGGTGTAATAATATTTACTTCACAAGATTGCTGGGGAGAATCAAAGGAGTTAATGTATGAACAGGTGAGGTACTTGGTTCTCAAGTGACCCCCAGACAGCAGTGTCAGCACCACTGGGAAGTTGTTAGAGATGCAGAATCCCAGGTAGCACCCCAGACCTCCTGAACGAGACACTATGGTTTTTTTTTTGGTTTTGGTTTTTTTGAATTAGTCTCACTCTCACGGCCACCACAGCCTCAACCTGCTAGACTCAGGTGATCCTTCCGCCTCAGCCTTCCAAGTAGCAGGAACTACAGGCTCACGTCACCATGCCCAGCTAATTTTTTTTTGACTTATTGTGGAGATGAGGTCTCACCAAGTCGCCCAGGCTGGTCTTGAACCCCTGGACTCAGGCAACCTCTCGCCTCGGCCTCCCAGAGTGCTGGGATTATAGGCTTGAGCCACAGGCCCGACCGACCAGAGACACTGTGTTTTAATAAGGCCTCCAGGTGTTTCTGATGCTTCCCTAAATCTGAGAACCATTAGGCTAATTTCCTTTGCACTGACTTCTGGTGACTCTTTCATAGGCTTGGTGGTCTTTAGCTCTATAATATAAACCAAGGAACAGAGGCTCCAAAATTTGCTTTTTGTCTTGCTACCCAGGCTAGGGTACAGTGACATGATCATGGTTACCACAGCCTCCACCTGTTGGGCTCAGGTGATCCTTCTGTCTCAGCCTCCAAGTAGCTGGGACTACAAGCACACACCACTACACCCAGTTAAGTCTTTTATGTAATGTAGAGACAAGGTCTTGACAAGTTGCTTAGGCTGATCTTGAACTCCTGGGGCTAGGCAATCCTCTTGCCCCAGCTTCCCAAAGTGCTGGGATTATAGGTGTGAGCCACCTCACCTGGCTGTTTTGCTATTTCTTGCTCTCTGCCTCTAGTAAGACTGAAAAGCTCTCTGTACTATGGGATCCTTATCTGAAAAATGGGGAGAACAGGATGCAAATATTAGTGAAGAATTAGAAAATGATTAGGAAAAAAATTCTCAGGTGGGACACTTGGAACAAACATGTAATAGTCATTTGTGAATGCATCACAAAACTTAGCAAAAATATATGGATTATTTTAAAATTTCAAATGTGTATTCATGTTTGAAATGTCAAAAAGGGGAAGAGAGAACATATCAGTTCGCCTATATCCCTACCACACGTTAACTCTTTAAAGTATTTACTTAGCTGAGCTTGGTGGCTCAGCCTGTAATCCCACGCCTTTGGGAGGCTGAGGTGAATGGATTGCCTGAGCCCGCGGGTTCGAGACCCGCCTGGGCAGTGAGACCTCATCTTTACAATAAATCAAAAAATCAGCCGGGCGTGGTAGCGCATGCCTGTAATTCCGGCTACTCGGAAGACTGAGGCGGAAGGATCGCCGGAGCCCAGCAGGTCGAGGCTGCGGTGGCCGGGAGCGGCCACTGCACTCCGGTCTGGGCGACAGAGTGAGACTCCAACTCAAAAAAAAAAAAAAGTATTCACTCATGTATTACTTCGTTTTAGATTCTTGATGAACATTCCAGGTTGGTAAAAAGGCAAGGGGATAGGTGATGAAACTGAAGCTCAGTGAGGCTGAGCACATTTTTGAAATACATACTTCAGAAAACGGATGTTGAGTGTCACGTCTACTAATTCCCCCAGCCTATGGCTTCTAGACTTTCCTGCTTGCACATGGTATATTTTAGGGAGCATCGATTTTCATTTATATTTTCATTTTGATTTGTGCCAATTAGTTGTGAGTTTTACAACTTTTTAGCTAATTTCTTTGGTAACTTTCGCATACACAAAATAAGGGATGTGCTCTAGGTTCTTGTATATATTGAAACGATAAGTGATAAGTAATAAGACACAAAGCAAAGGTGTTTCATTCATTCATTCAATAAATGTTGGTTAAAGGTTTATTCTGTTCCAGATACTGGGTTGAATTTCTGTGTTTAACCAGAGTGAGCAAAACAGACCTCCACTGGATTTATTTTCTCATTTTATCACCTCCAGTTATGTGGCCTTTACTAATCCATGGAATACTAAGCCTGTTTGGCCACCTTCTCTTCTTGGGGTCATCCTAGAAGCCCCTCTTAGGACCAGAGAACCTCAGTCATAAGGAATGGTCAGTGGTGGCATGGACAAAAAACCAACATATGGACTACTGCCCAACATCTGACTAACAACTGACTAAATAAGCATCGAGTTTACCTCACGGCCAAGTATAGGTATTTTTACATGAGAAATGGAAGGTCGTGCATTCCACTGAAGATGCTGCTGATATGTTAGAGGAAGATGTGTTATGTACACTAGGAAGACTGTTTCATGTGGACATTCTTATGAAGTGAAGATTCAATAAACTAATATTCACTCATTTATCTAACAATACACACACACACACACACACACACATATATTTTAAGGCAGGATTTGTTGAGAGGACAGAAAAGCTCACAGTGGGAGGGGACCGAGGGGGTTGCCCACAATATATATATATTCTTGAGTTAGAGTCTTACAGTTTTGTTCAGGTTGGAGTTCAGTGGCATGATCATGGCTCACCACAGCCTTGACCTCCTAGGCTCAGGTGATCCTTCCACCTCAGCCTCTTAGGTTGCTGGGACTACAGATGCATGCATACCTGACTGATTAAAAAAAATTTTTTTTGTGGATACGAGGTCTCCCTATGCTATCCAGGGTGGCCTCAAACTCCTGGGTTCAAGCATCCCTCCTGCCTTGGCCTCCCAAGGTGCTGGGATTACAGGTGTGAGCCACTTTGCCTGGACTTCATTTATTTAATAATATTTTTTGAGAAGCTATTGTAGGCCAGAAACTGTCTTAGGGATTGGGACTGGAACAGTGAGAAAGATAGGCACATTCTCTGTCCTTATGGAACTTGTTTTCTAGCAAAGGGAATTAAGAAACAAAATTAATCAATATAATTCAGGGTAGGGGAATGGCAAACAATCGTCTAGGAGTGGGGAGGGGTGGATCCTTTTAGATGGGGTGGTCAGGGAAGGCCTCTTGGAGGAGGGGACATATGAGCTGAGACCTGAATGCTGTGAAGGAGCAGCTCAAGTTGACAGCTAAGAAAGAGCATTCCAGAAAAAGGGAACTGCCAATGTAGAGTCTCCAAGGAGGGAATGAGCTTGGCTGATGTGGCTGGAGGTTGTATTTACTGAGTGAACAGTGTTGTGCTGGGCAGTGTAGGGATGGCTTATCCCGATGACTCTTTTTCAAAAACTTTGTTATTTATTTATTTTTTATTATAAAGATGTGGGGTACAATTCAGGGTATGCCTATCTTTAAATATTCCAAGGCATTTGGCGGAAAGGTCCATCAATGGAGGATTGTGAGGAGGGATCCTGATAGAGGTAGAGGATTAGATAAGAGGGTGTCCAAAAGGAAAGGGGACCCTCCTAGAGGGAACAACAGCAGGAGAGACTACGTCTAGGAGTCAAGGGGACAAGATGGCCTGCTGTGGAGTGGTGTGGCCGATTGGACGATGACAGCTGAGGTTCTGAAGCCAGGTTGCCTGGGTTGGACTTCCAGCTCCACCCCTTACCAACTGTGTGGTTTTGGGTGTTCTCTGTCTCAGTTTCTCGTTTGCAAAGCCAGGGTCACAAACAGCGCCTTGTGTTTTGGTTATCTATTGCTGCCTAGCAATCCTCCCTGTAGCTTATTGGCTTAAAACATCAATTTGTTATTTGTGGGTTAACCAGGATTAGCTGAGTCGTCTGGCATGGAGATTCTCATGTGGCTGGGGCTAGAGTCAGCTGAAGGCTCCTTGGGAGATAACGTCTTCAAGTGCACACCTGGCACCTGGGCTTGCATGGTTGCAATAGCTGAGGGCTGAACAGGCATTCTTTCCCAGGACCTCTCCCTGTGACCAGCTTGGGTTTCCTCCCTTCAGTCTCAGAGGAGTCAGATTTCTTACATAACAGCTGGCTTTCCCCCAGAGTGAGCATTCTGACACTGAAAGTGGAAAGGGCATAATGTCATTTCTGGTGTCCTTTCTTGGTGAAAGCAGTCACACGACAGCTCAGATTCCTCAGGAAAAGACAAAGACCCCCACCTCTTGGGGAAGGAATGTCCAAGAATTTGTGCCTCTGTGGCTGTCTTTGATGCAGCACCCTATTTTACTGGTCATGGTCAGGATTGAATAGGTTGGTGGAGAATGCTGAACTATGCAGATAGAAGATAGACCACATTCAATAATGTGGATGAGGATGATGATAATAAGGGAAGGTCTCGAAAGCCAGGATGACACAACCCCGATGGGATGACAGGGCCATCTGAAATCCTTGTGCTGAAATGATGGGAGAGGAAAGGCTGGAGAGAAAATGTACTCTTTTTTTTTTTATTTTTGGAGTTGGAGTCTCACGTCGTTGCCCAGGCTGGAGTGCAGTGGCATGCTCACGGTCATTCCAGTGTTGACCTGCTGGACTCCAGCTATCCTTTTGCCTCAGCCTTCTGAGTAGCCAGAACTCCAGGCATGCTACCACAACCGGCTAATTTTTTTTTGGATTTATTATAGAGACAAGGTCTGTCCCAGTTGCCTGGGCTGGTCTCGAACCTGCGTGCTCAGGCAATCCACTCGCCTCGGCCTCCCAAATTGCTGGGATTACAGGCTGAGCCACCGAGCCCGGCCGAAAATATATTCTTTGGTTTGTAGACATTTAAGATGAAAATTCTGTCCTATTGGGTGAGCTTTGTTAGGTTCACTACTGGGCAGTCAATCTCTCGTGTGCAGCTACTTCATTCATGCATTTGACCCACGGAACACTCAGCATTTGCACTAAGGAGAGCAAAATCTCAAATTAATATAGTCACCAGTAAGCAATTATTTGTGGTCATGCTAAGGACTGTGAAGAGTGAATACACAGGGCCGCAGGAGACCATAATGGGAGACCCAGCCCCATCTCTGCAGATGACATTTGACCTGGAACAAGAAGGATAAGGAGGGATTGCCAGGTAAAGAGAGGGAAAGGGCCCCAGGAGGAATGCCCTGTGCAACCAAAGGCTGAAAGTGGAGAGGAGACAGGGTCAGTCAGAAACCGGAATGGAGGTCGCTGTGGTTGGGTGCCGTAGGTTTTGGGACCGTGGCAGGAGCTGGAATTGGTGTTGGAGAAGCAGGTAGGACCCAGCACCCAGGGCCTCAAAGGCTCGTTAAGGATTGCAGATTTTATCCTAAGGGCAATGGGGTTCATTGGAATGGTGGTATTTGAAGAGTTCCCAAAATTGCTAAGTCTTTTTGCCTGAAGAGGAAAAAAAAAAAAAAGCTTAAAGAGATGGGAGATGGTGTTGAGGGATGAACTTGGCTGGTTTCACTTGAACAAATAAATCACCAGTTGCCATTTATACCCAATCAGCAATAATCCCAGCATTCTCACCCTGGGTCAGTCTGGACAAAAGCTGCCCACTCTGCTCCTTTCCACATTTGTCAGCCCGTAATAGCATCCTTATCTTCGGAAATCTCTAGATTGCTCCCCAACATAAACTGTTTGCTGGGCAGCCGGGATCAGCTGTGCCTGTTAAGCTCTCGGACTGACCCAGGTGCCCTGTTTGAACTGTGGAAGGTTTGACGAAATTGAAGTGGCCAGTCCAAGGCAGTGTGTTTACTGATACAGGTTTGGGCCTCAGACAATAATTTTCCGGCGCCCGTGAAAGCCACCTGCACCAGTTCATGGGCTGAATGGTCAAGCAATGCATGCAGCCAAAAAGAACATCGCTTCCTCACCACTGCCTTCAAAGAATCGGACCATTTAAAACAAGCTCCATTCATGCAAGGAGTAGGATTTCTTAGAGATTGGGGTGGGTGGTGTGGAAAAAACTCCCTCAAGTTTCAAAACAAAACAAAACAAAACAAAACAAAACAAAAAATACACATGGCTTTCACTGTTTTGTGCCAACATTGAATCAGAAATAGCTTGTCTTGGGAAGGGAGATGATTTTAGTAGGTAAACTCTTTTAACTATCTGCTGGATAGGCTGCCTGTGCTTAAATGCTTCAAATATTTCCAAGGAGCGGTTTGTGCTGGAAAAATCCTCCTTGTCCAAAGGGGTTAAAAATGTGGAACATGTTTTTGAGTGTCTCTTTTCTTTTGTTAATGGAAACTGACATTCCCTACAATCAAATGGGACTGAGCCTAATCATATTCTCCATGACAGAGGAAATTAAGGTCTGTGGTAGAAGACATTATAATCCTGACAGAATTTTCATGCTCTCCAAAAGCCCAAATTACTCTGTTTACTAAAATCACATGTTGGTGGATCTTTGTTTTAGTCCTCTGATTTGGGGGCCTGCTAATTTCCATTTTGTGGGGACGGGGTGGCCTTCAATGTCACCAGCGGCTTCCCATAATTTATCTTCAGATGTGCCTGGACAGGTAAGTGACTCCTTTGACTAGAAAATCTCCCCCGTGCTGCATGACTTCAGGGTTTGGGCTGGCCAAAGGCAGCAGAAAGAACTGACTCATTTTGTTTTTCTCTAAGGCCCAGCATGGTTTCTTCCTTCCCAAATGATCTGTTTGGGATCTATCAGCAGCTGAGCTGCCCAGAATTTATTCAGCAGAGTACCTGAGGTCTCATCCCCTGCTAAAAAAACAACAACAACTGTTTTTGATGATGGATGATGTGATAGTATGTGTCGCTTTTCAATTATGACATCCAAAGAAAATGTAGACAGTCCTGTTATTTCGTTTGGTTACACATGGTGAAGGTGATATTCAAAATATTGTACCATAGTTATAGCATGAGCATGACCAAAGTAGGCCCTGCAGCCAATCAGAATGCATGCCTGTGTAAACAGCTGGTGTCCTAGTAGCCAGTGGTGGGCTGGTCTATGTTTAACAACTGACTCTCCAAAAACCCCATAAAGCCCTGACTCATAGTGTATGTTGATTTCCGTGGTATAAATACTGCCACCACTGCTATTTTCAAGCCACTAATGGTGTGTCAACTGGTTTGCAAAATTCCTGCAAATTTAACAATTGGCTCTTGCAAAGCCAATATAAGCCAGTTCCAGGACTCCGCAGTCTGTGACAGGTACATACCAGCTTAATAGCTCCCTACACACAGATACACACATCCACACAGATACACACAGGTACACACATACCCAGGAGGTATTTTTCTCCCTCCAGAAAAATGTGAAGTTATAAATGACAGATAGGAACAACTCAGCTGGGAATAAAGTGTCTGAAGTGTTACCAGATGAGCCATCAGGGTTGTCAAGAGGAAAGCTGCAGTTTGATTATTTTCTGCTTCTCCATTGTAGTGAAGCTACAACTCAAGCTTCATTTTCAAAATGCATTTCTTACCCAAAGCTTTTCTTTCTTTTTTTTTTTTTTTTAAGAATACACTTCAACTGAGGAGAGAAAATAATTTTGTACCCCAGCCACCAGTGATGCTAACTCGAAAGTCACCAATTTAAAAAACCATTTTCAGATTTGGAATGTGGGCAAAATAAGTGGAGGCTATCATCAGGAAATTCTGCATAACAGCAAATGGATTTGAGGTGATTTTAACTTGGTGTGTAAGGAATCTCCAGCATTATAGCTGGAATAATTCCTTGCAAGGCTTCTTCGGGCAGCTATGTTCTAAAGATGGTTGATGCTTCTATGAGGTCAGTGTTCTCCATTAATCCACGATCTATTTTAGACGAAAAAACCGTCCCATGCCGCTTGTGAGATTTTTGATTTGAGCATCTTGGTCAGGGGCCGATTATTTCTTTTTGACAAACAAGTCCAGAGTTGCTCCTTGCAAGTGAAGTCCTTACAAAGAATTCTAATAGGCATCCCGCTGGGTTGTTGTCTGTTCTTAAGTCTCTTTTCATTTGAATTGGAAAGAAATAGCAGTCAGCTGAAATACTGGTCTCTTTGGCAGTGGCCTTTGCAGAGATAAACAATACAAACCGACGTCCATCATCACACATCACTACTAAATCATTTCAGTCAAGTTGCATGTAGCAGATAGATGGTGATTTTCACTTTCTACAGCTTCTGACAAATATTGCCCTATCCGTCCATAAACATCTCTATTGGTGTTTCTCTGGGTCCTGGAAAAGTACTTCTAGCAGGGCACTGCTGCGAAGAAATTAAAGTCAGAGAAATACTTGTATCATCCTTTTTACCTTGATATCTTTACTTATCGAAATTCGTTTCTGATTCTCACTTGGGAGAAAATAATACAGTCGCTCCTAGTGGAAAACCTGTCTTCAGTTATATTTGGCAGGGAAATGAGTCAAACTATTGAGAGACTGCCAGCTTCATCATTATAGGATTATGCATTTTAATGGGACACAAGTTCGTAGGCCTTTGGGCTTGATGCTGCGTCACACACATTTTATTTTTCCAAGCATTCTGAGGCCTGGAATCTACCTAGTTGTTAAAAGCCAGGTGTTGGGTGACCTCTGTTTCTTTTTGCTTCATTTTAATCACTTGATCCTTCTTACACGGTATCGTTGAGGATGAGGGAATCGACACCAGCAAATTTAATTTGAAGGGCACCTCTATTTTGGAAGCTTTACATGATGACTTAGCAGAGAAATAGATTTCCTCTTCTTAGGAGCTTGCTTAGGTAATTCAGGCTCCTACAAAGAGAAGTCAGGCCCTACATTTTGCAACTCTTTGTTAGTGCAGCTGGGACTAGGTGAGAGAAAATGGGGACCTGCATATCTTTGTGGCCTTGTAGAGTTGATTTTTGGAAACGTCTGGACGTTGTAATTTCAGACGAATATTAGGGTGGGTTTTCTGGAGTCCTTCTCTGGCTTTTGATCTTGTTTGCCTAAGTTCAGTTTTTGTCAAATAAAAAACAGGTATTCAGAAGTTTATTACCCAGCTTCCTGCAGTTGTCTATGTGTGTTTCTCTGGATTCAAATCTACACGTCTGGAAGATCTTTGTGACACCGAGACGTGTTTTTATGTAAAGCTTTTGCACACGCTCCCGGGAGCTTCACTGAGCTTTTCCCTAGAGAGACACCTGTTTACTGGCTTGGGCATCAACATCCATCTCTCTGTTTTTATATAAAGATGTTCTTTGTTCTCAAAGGGCATTCATTACCTGCCGAAAGACTGTATTTTCAAGTTCCTAATGCTTAAATATATTTGAGAAATGTCAAACAGAGTGAAAACCAAGTCTTTGCATTTGAATGCATTGCTTTATGGGGAAAAAAAAAGAGGAGTAAGAAAAGGGGTGTGTATATCATGACTAATATTGAATGCTAAGGTTGTTTCCTTTCCTGACTCTGGCTAAGTAAATGTAAATCTGGTAGAATAGAATTTATAAAGCATAGAACTAATGGTGTGGTATTTATTTTCTTTGAAGGAGCTATATCATTTATTCTAGAATTTAAAAAAAAGATATAAGCTTCCTTCCTTCCTTCCTTCCTTCCTTCCTTCCTTCCTTCCTCCCTTCCTTCCTTCCTCCTCTCTTCCCTCCTTCCCTCCCTCCCTGCCTATACAGTATTGCTTATATCTCCAGCAAACAAAATCTCTCAGGAAGGTTTAGGAGCACTGTGGCAGTGGCTCACATCAAGTCAACATTTTCTAGGGAAATTCATGACTGAAAAATTTAAGTTTACAAAATAAATGAAAAGAAATCCTCTCTAGTGTTCCTTTAAGTGGTGCCTTCTCCTGTGCACCATTCAATTCAATGATAGCTATTCTAGCTGCCTTTATGGGTATTTTCTGGAGCCTTGTCTCACTCATATCACGTGAGGCACACCTATATCCAATATGACTCTTAGAAGGCAATTGTCTTTTTGATGAGCCAGCTCTTTGGGCAACAAATATGAAGAAGAGAAAAAAAATTACTATAAAATCAGTGACATCCCTGTGGATAGAAACAGGTACTTTAGAGAAAAGTAACATAACCTTCTTATAGTGCATTCAACTCATTCTGCAGCAATGTAATGGGAGGAAAACATTTCTTCTGGACCCCAAATGTCTGCCTTGAGTTATGAGTATCAATAACATTAGCCATAACTGCAGATAGAACTGTTACTTGTATGAACATATAATTCTATTAAAAAATAAAGCTCACTAAGCTACTTGGGGAAAATATTATCTACAGCAGTGAATCCCAAAAGCTAATTGTGTTATGTTAAAAGCACTTCCTCAACTCATTTGGTTTTTCTCTCTAATTTTATGGAGTGTTTCCTTGGTCTTGCCTTGTGGCCTAAGCTAATATCCATGTGGCATATTCATGAACCCTCACTCATTCATAACTTTGTTCATACTTTTACCTTGACACTTGACATTGTTTTCACAATGAAATTGCTCTCATCTAAGAACAAACTAGATCTTTTCTCAAATGGATGTTTTTATTTCTGATTTCTTTTCTTTACTTCTTTGCTTTCAGTTAATTGCTTTTTTCCCCCCCTAACCTTTTTAAATCTGTGTGATCTCCCTGTTGCCCTCCATCCTTAGAAATAGTATTCATCCTTGAAGGTGATGCACATATCCTCCATCGTCTGGGAAGTTCTTCAAACTTTATTGGCTTGGTTGTTCATTGGGCACAGCCGACTGTATTTTGTTATCTCTTTTGTGCTTGTATGTTCACCAGCCAGATTGTAGGTTCTCGGGAGCAGGCATTCAGGGCCCCCCCAAATGACACATTCTGGGCTTAATCAGTATTTGCTGTTTGATTTATATAAAGACGATTCTGAGAATATCAGAGACAAAGGGCATGCAGCTGATTTCGGCGATATCCTCATAATACTTTTCTGTGTGTTTTTCACTGCTTTAAAAACAAGGCTGCCTATGGTTTATTGGCACTTTTGATGATACCCAACTAAGAAGAGGCATCCTCAATGAAGCTGTCTGTGGGAATGCTTATGGCATTCGCTGGAAAAGTTATCACTTATTGTGAACTAATCAAGTCACACCAAAATAGCAGTGCGAAAATGTTTACTTTGCCTTTTCTGATGTTCCTTTTAGATTACGGATTTCTCAATTTTGTTAATTTGTTTTATTCCTTCTAGTTCTACCTAAATGTCAAGCTGAAGAATTTAGACTATTTCCACAGAGAGTTTCAGAGACTTTAGACATATCATGTATAATCTCACCCTTTCATAGATAGAGAAACTGAGGCAAAGAGAAAGGTGATCACATGTCCAGGCAGAGCCAGGCGGCCCATACCCTGCCAGCCCGATGCTTTCTCTGCTGTACCACGTGGTCTTCTGTCATTAGCTACCTGCATTATTCTATTTACTGTACTTCATTTGACAAATCATTAAAAATAGATAGCACAACACTGGCCTCAGGACTAATCTTTGAGCGGCCCTATTATTTTTAGCTTCCCATGTGGAGAACTGGCTATTTATTCCTGCGCTTCGGTTCCTCTCGGTTAAGAAGACTTTAATCACGACAGAACTTCACCTCTTACCCCATAGTTACCGACTTGCCTGCCTGGCTTTAATAGCCTCCTATGAGAGAGACCTTCTCAACAGCCTTTAGAAAGTCTAAATAAATTATGCCCACAGATTCCTTTTTATCTGCTGTTTTTAGCACACAATTTTCCCAAACAAAAAACCAGGCCAGAGGGCACGTTCGTCTTGGTAGGTGCTTTGAAATGCCTTGCTGTGGAATTTATTCTTTTCTTCTGCTTGGGTACAGATGGATGCTTGTCTGGGGTTGGTAGGGGCTGGGGAGCTCGGCTGAAATTCTCAAGTAGAAGCGCACACACACACACACACACACACACACACACACACACACACACAACCAAACAGCCATACAACTGTAGCCGGTCTCACTGCATATATTGTAGGATCAGCTCTTTTGGTGCTGTTGACTCTTTTGTTTAAGTCCTCTGAATACTGGACTCCTCAAAATCACCTCTGCTATGGAGCCTTTTTGGACTTCCATTCTTTCCTCCCAGTCCCTCCTTCGGCCCCCAAAGCAAGCAGAACCTCTCCTTCTTTGAGGCTTCCTGATTTCCCTACAAACTTCTAGCCTTCAGCTTTAGTGCTTTTGACATTCCTTTATTTGCCTGTGAGTTTCACAGGACTAATGCTTTCTCTGCTGTATACCAATGTCCAACATACAGTAGGCACTCAATCAATGTTTGTTCAGTGAATGAACTCTGTATTCCCAGTGCTTGATATAGGGTTGGAATACAGTGAGAATTCAACTGATGTTTGTTCATCAATAAGTGAATGAATACATGAATGGATAGGGTTGAGTAGCCATGGTTACTAGCTGAGTAACCGTGGGTTAGCTGCTTATTCAATCTTTTAAAGCCTCATCTTCCTTATCTGTATAATAGGGATAATAATATTATCTACCTCATAGGGTGATGGTGAAGATTGAGCCATGCAATTCTTAGGACAGTCTCAGTTACAGTTTGATATAATTTTTACTTTTATTCCTGAATCAAAATGATTAAAAATTTCCTCACCCTCCACCTACACACATGACAGAAGTAAACGTAGATTCTGCTGGAGGGTTTTGGAAACAGTAGGGACATTTGTAATCTTAATTCTACTGGATCAGTCCAAGACATGGTGGCTTCAAGAATGCCCTACCTTCTCAGATGACTATAGTAGTTCCTACAATGTGCTAGACAAACCATCTATGTTATCTCACTTATTCCTCAAAACAAGTTTTTTTTTGTTTTTGTTTTTTGAGTTGGAGTCTCACTCTGTCGCCCAGACTGGAGTGCAGTGGCTGCTCCCGGCCACCGCAGCCTCGACCTGCTTGGCTCCGGCCATCCTTCTGCCTCAGCCTTCCGAGTAGCCGGAATTACAGGCGCGCGCTACCACACCCAGCTGATTTTTTTTTTTGATTTATTGTAGAGATGAGGTCTCGCTGCCCAGGCGG
>NW_007248186.1:1089369-1122053 GCF_000164805.1 Carlito syrichta
GCCCAGGCGGGTCTCGAACCCGTGGGCTCAGGCAATCCACTCACCTCAACCTCCCAAAGGAGCGGGATTACAGGCTGAGCCACCGAGCCCGGCCAAACAAGTTTTAAAGGTAGGCATTATTGTTGCCATTCTGCAGACGATGAAGTGGGAGCTCAGTGAAGTCAAGGGCAAGGTCTTGTATGAGCAAATGACAGAGCCAAGAATGGACTTAGGGTCTCGCCACTGCCTCTGTGGGGCTGTACAACCAGCTTTTTCAGATGTGAAAGATGCTGTTACAAAAATGAATGTGGAGAGATTTTTTTTTAGGGATCCCTATATTAATGTTCTGGGAAAAGTTCATTTGCAGCCAAGGCCCCTCAGCAGCATAATCATGCCTCTTTTGCTTCAAAAGGGTGATAGGACTCCAAGTTATTGAATAACAGCCCATTAAATAACAATTGAGAGTAAAGCTTTTGGACTTTGTGCTAACTAGAGCCAGAAAGTCTGGTTTGGAATCTTGACGCAAACCCTACACTGACCCAGCAACTCCTGAGATATGGTTGGTCGTTCAGCCCACGTATCTGTCTATCCTTGTTATCCCTGTATGTCTGTCTCTGCCCATCTATGATTGAACCTGCTGTGGCAGACACATTTAGTTTTGACAAGTGCAGCATCACTTTGGCTGGCCCCTTGCATTGGGAAAATTGTAATCTTCCATCTAGACCAAGACAGAGGAAAGCATTAATGATGCTGAAAATCATTCTGAAATCAAAGAGAAGAGACAGATTGAGCAGAGCCCTCAGTCCACAAAGGTTGAAATGAAAAGAGTTGAGTTCAGATGTTGCTTCTCTGGCCTTGCCTGTAGGGGCTTTGGGTGTGTGATTGCCTGTGGCTCTTCAAACAGGCCAGGATTCTTGGATAGGAACTGTCTTTTATGAAGAGCAGTTCTAAGATGGAACCTTTAGATCTATCCCATGCAGTTCAGTTTGGTCTGCCCTTGGATGCCCAGGAAGGCCCTGGCAGCCTAACCGACACATGGCCTGAGCTTTAGGGAAGAGTTTCTCAACTGCAGCAGTATTGACATTTTGAGCCAGATAATTTCTTGCTGTAGGAGATGTCCTGTGCATTTTATTGTAGAATGTTTGCTGGAATCCCTGGCCTCTACTCACTAGATGCCAGTAGCGTCTCCCCAGCTGTGATAACTGAAACATCTACAGTCTTTGCTAAATGTCCCCTGGGAGTGAGACAAAACTGGCCCTGGTGGAGAACCACTGCTAAAGAGTCATTGGCTTGTGAAGGCTTTGCCTAGGCAGAGCTAGTCAGTGAAGACTGGATGCATTGACATTTCTTACATCCCAGATGTACTTTTGAATGTTCAGCATTCAAATGAAGAGTCTATTCCTCATGGATGGAATTCTGGAAGATGTTTAGAGCCTAATGCTATATGCATAAAACACCATGAATTTCCAGCTTTTTGTATATCAAAGAAGGCCATTTTCTTCTAGTCGCTAAACCTCTTGCATAGCAGACACGTGGCTTTTAAATCTCCCACCCTTTACCCCATACCTACTCCTGTGCTCATGACAGACATTGCAAATTCTTCATAACATTTTTCCTACTCATTTTAGTAGGCTGCAGAAAATGTTCATTATTTAAAGTAGAAGAAGATATATGTATCATCTTGACTCTATGAAATCAGTTCAAAGAGAACTGCCCAATGGTAAGACGGTGGTGGAAAAGCCTTCCTGATGTAAGAGTCTAGACCTTTGATTTCTTGTCTGTTTTGATTTCTTTTCTTCTTTTAACATCTATAGCTCTCAGTTGTTTGTTCTATAAAATGGAGGCAAACTTTCCTGGCAGAACCAGGATTGCCATAAAAACTGTTAATTATCCCTTTTGGATTTTTAGATAGTGGAAACAGACAGCCCTAGGGACTGAGGACAAACTGTCTAAATTAGTGGAAGAGACTATTTCTGCCCCTACTCTGGATTTCCAAGGCAAATATTGAGTTAATGATAGCTCTTCATACATTAAACAGTAATAAATTTAATAAAGTTAAGCTTTGTCTCCAGGTGTTGGACAGAAAACAAATAACAACATGCACTAAGTAACTGAAACTCTATTATCACCCAGAACTGATCATTGTTCACATTTTTGTCATATTTACCTCAAATCTTTTTTTTAAAATAAAGAAATAGATTATCTTAGTATATTTGTGCTCCTATAACAAAATACTTGAGACTGGATTATTTGTAAACAATAGAAATGTATTTCTCACAACCCCAGAGTCTAGAACGTTCAAGAACGTGGAGCTGGCAGGTTCTGCCCAGTGACAGCCCATTCCTTGCAGAAGGTATTTTGTAGATATTCTCACTTTGGAAGAAGGGACAAAAGGGCAAAGAGATTCCAACCAAGTTCTTTCCAGGCCTTTTATAAGGCAAAATCTATTCATGAGGGAAGGACCCTCATGACTTCGAAAAGCTTCACCTCTTAATACCACAATGGGAATTAAATTTCAGCATGAATTTTGGAGGGGGTTCAAAAATTCAAACCATAGCTGAGATCTTCACAGATAAACTGAAATGCCCAATCCATCCCTAGTTCCATACCCCTCCCAATCTTCCCAGAAGCATCCCTTATTTTGAATTTTTTGCCCATCTTACTAGTGTATTTTTTTCTCTTTTATAAATATATATGAACTATTGCTTTAGGTGTTCGTTAGCAATTTTTACATACATTTTGTCATGCTGTTTGTTTTTCCCTCAAATGCATTTCCTTTTACATATTGTGACTTTGAAGCATATCCAAGTTGATACATACAGGGCTAGCTAATTAGGACATCAAAACTTTTTGTATTTCATTGTATACATATATTTTACTATTAATTTTCTGATAATGAACATTTATGTTGCTATCCATTTTTCGCTTCTACAAATAACCTTACAGTGAACAATCTTGAGATTTCTTCTAGAGTTTTTTTTTTTTTTTAATGTGTACCTGTGGTAAAATTGGTGGCTCATTTGGTATATACATTTTAAACTTCACTAGATAATATAAATGTTCTCTAAAACTGATGGTTTCAGTTTGCACTCCCTCTAGTAGTATATGAGAATTTCCACTTTTATACATTTTCAGATGACCTGGATTAAAGCTCGCTTCTCTCATTTGACTTTTGATCAACTAGTCAGATGGGTTGTAATATTTTGGGTGGAGGTTTTGCAGTTTTGTGATCAGCCTACCACAGAAACTGAGTAAACTTTCCAAACAGGTTAGAAATGTAACTTGCCTTCCCATTTACCACCATATAAAGCTTTTGAAATAGCAAGTGTTGAGGCTGCAAGGATTCTGAGATTACAGGCATTTTGTGCTTCTGGGTTTGTTGGTGGATGCCTCCTGCTTTGGCCAGAACCTGGCAAATACCCCCTTTCACCATTTCATTGCTCATGGTTCCTTTTGATAGCTCAATCTGAGCTGGGGCCTCTCTTTCACATAATAAGGTTTCCCTTCCCTTTCCTCTACTGCCTTATTCTCCAGTGTGAAAACTGATGCAAATACATTATTTAGTTTCCCTGCAATCTCCTTATCCCTTTGAATATCTTCTTTGTGCACTGCTTGTCTAGCCGATTCACTGATCCCTTTGCAGCTGTCTTATTTCTGATGTACTTAAAGAATTTAATATTATTTGTTGTGTTATCATTGGCTGTTTGTTTTCAAACACCATTTTTAATCCCTTCTAATCTACACTTTACATCTCACCTGCTAAAGTTTATTCTTCTGTAAGTCTCACACTGGAATGGATTTCAATTCTTTGAAAGATCCTTCCTTTCTGGTCTCAATAAGCTTCTGAACCTTGCTTTTTTTTTTGCTCTCTGACCACTGTTTTAATTTTTGTTCTGATGTGACTTTTGCTCTGATTGTAGATAAAAATTTGGGGTCTGTTTTTCAAAGGATTTTTCTTGATAGAATTACTGGAAGAATGTTATACACTGTTTCAGTGTGGGATGTAGAAGTAAACAAACAAAAAACTTCTAAGAAAGTAAATTCCTTTGTGTTTTGACACATCACTGTACTTTGTACTACTAGTTAGGTCCTTGGTACAGAATAGAGAGAGATGTCTGAACCACGAGTCAGTAGATTGCAATCTTATTTTTGGTTGGTTGATGAAATCCTTCCTCCTTTTGGGGGTGGCTGGATTTATAAAACTAAGACAAAGAGAAAAGCAAACCAGGAAAGTTGATTTTCTGATGGATAAGAAAATTAAAGAATCCCTTCTTGATCTTCTTTGTTGATTTTCTTCTATGAAATTCCCTGAATACTACAGTGCCTCAGGGCCCCGTTCTTGGATTCTGTCTCTTCTTTGTTCACCTAAGTGATGTCAACCTAAAGAAAATTAGCAAAAAATATCTTGAAATAGGTTGAATTTATTTGGGAATGAGGATTAGAAGCCAGGATGAGGGAATGGCAAGCCACAGTGCATCCAGTGGGGGGGGGGGGGGTGGTGTTGTTAAGAAGTTTTTATTGACAAAAAGGATGAGGCTCACATAAGCTGCTAAGAAAGAGTTCATTGGTTCCATAGGCACAAAGCCAGAATTGTTGGTTCATCAATGGGGATATCATTACTGGGCAAGTGTTCAAGAGTATCCTAACTGAATTACTGTGGTCTTAAAGAATGTCTAGTGATAAACCTTGTCATAGGAATATATGTATACTTGCAAAATATTCAAGCTATGAAAAGCAGGAGATGTGTGAAGGATGTGAAGATGGGTTCTAAAAACTCATCCTGTGGGTTTTTAGAAAGTTTTTGGAAACAGTTCTTATCTCAGACTTATAAGCATGAGCCTCTTCTGCTTCATGCCTTCCCGGCCCTATTTTGTCTTGGTCTGGTAAAAGTGATGTCATCCTAGTATCTGCAACTTTCACAGTGATTTCATCTAATACTTGAACTTATACCTATGTTAGACCTTTTGATATTGTCCTACATGACACTAAGCCTCTGTAAATTTTTTTATTATGCTAACACGGGCAATAGTAATTTTATTATGTTCGTTAATCTACAGTCAAGTTAATCTACAATTATAACATTATTATAATTCTTACTACTTTTCAAGGTACTTTCATAACTATTACCTTATTTCTTTTTTGTTTTGTTTTTTTTTACTCTTAATTTTTCATCATTTTTTTTGTTCTTCAGATTGTATCATATCTATTGATCTATATTCAAGTTCATTGACTCATTCCTCTGTCATCTCTAATTCTCTGTTAAACCCCTTTATCCATTTTTAAAAAATTGCTGTATGTCTTAATATTCTATCTTGTATATCTTAACATTTTCTTTTTAGTTGTAGACGCTCTATTTGGTGATTCTTTATAGGATTTATTTTTCCTCGTGTGGTATCCTCTCTACTCATTCATCACAAGCATGCTTTCATTTACCTCGTTGAACAAAGTTCTAATACTTGCTCTGAAATTCAAACTCTATTAATTCCAACATCTGGGCCATCCTGTGGTTGGTCTCCATTGACAGTCTTTCTCTTAATATGTGGTCACACTTTCCTAGTTTTTTATATGTTGAGTAATTTTACATTGTATCCCAGATATTGTGAATTTCATGTTGTGGGGATTCTGGATTCTGTTATGCTCCTAAAAGAGCATTGATGTTTTTTGTTTTAGTAGGCAGTTAACCCGATGAACTCAGACAGAAAGCTGTTTTTTGGGGTGGCAGCTGAAATTCTAGTTCAGCTATTTTATCCTTAGCTGATCTGCTTTCAGTTGGCCTCATGTAGTTGTGGTTCAGGGTCATCAGAGATTTGCTGTTCTCTGATTCTTTGGGCCAGAAAGACAGGTTTTCTTTTCTTTCTTTCTTTCCTTGTTTTTTTCCAATCAGCTAAAAACTATAAAAACAGGAAACGCGCCCTGTGACAATATCTTTTTCCAAGTACTAATTCCTCTGAAGGATATGCTTGCTTTTATTCACTTTCTAGAGCCTTTATGTTGTGGTCTTTGGTATTTTGTCCAGAGTATATTATAGTTGTTATCTGCAGGACTGTAAATCTGATAGGATAATTTTCAGACATATTGGAAGTGGATCTCCCTAACTCTGTGTTTTAAAATACCATCTCTATGCTTATACGTGCCATATTTTTAATTTCAGTTCAGAACACTCTCACTCCCTTGAGCTCCATGTGTATATACCTAATGTCCTACTCATCATTTCCATTTGGATATGTAATAGACATCTCAAACATAATAAGCCTAAAATGTATTTTTTTGGTTTGTTTTTGCAAATATTATCTCCCACCCTCATTCTTAATAAATAGAATACCATTCTCCCTGATGTTCAATTAGGAGTCACTCTCGACACATTTTTCCTCACTAATCCTCCAATTCAACCATCAGCAAATCCTATTGGCTTTACATGCAACACATTTTTTGAATTCACCCACTTTTTTTTTTTAATCTCTTATATTATCACTCTTACCACCATTTTCTCTTTCCTTGACAAACACAATACCTTTTCAATACTGGTCTTCCTTGCATTTAACCCATGTCTCTTTCAAACTATTTATCACACAGCAGCCAGGGAGTTCTTCAAATATAAATCAGACTATTTGACTCTTTGGGTAGAAACTGTCAGTGATTTAGCTTCCTTTCTTTCAGAACAAAATCAAAACTTCTTACCATGGTCCACATGGCCACATGTGTCCACTTCTGCAGTCTCATCTTGGCCATTCTCTCCACTGGGTTCCAGTCATACTGTCCCTTTTTCTGTTTTTTGAACAGGTCCCAACCTTGTTCACTTCCGGGATTTTGCACTGGGCCTTTGTTTTTATCTGGAATGATTTCTCTACTCATTTTCTTTACTGACTCCTTCTCCTCCTCTTGCTTAAAATCAAATATCACCTTTTAAAAGCAACCTTTCCTAATCAATCAGTAAAGTTGCTTTCTAGCTCAGAACCTTGTTTATTTGTCTCATGGTGTTTGGTCACATTTGTAATTATTTTACTATTTTGCTTATTAATAGTCTGCCAGCTTTTTTTTTTCTTTCTTCACTGAAGTATGAACTTCATGAAAGCAGAATCTTTTTCTGTCTTGATTGCTGTTCTTCTTCAGTGTTTGGCTTAGCATCTGGCATACAGAAAGTACTCAATGATACTTGTTAGATGAATGAATGAAACCAGGAGTACTGAACTATTTCCTTCTTCAATATACAAACTCTTTAACTTACCTAAACCTTTTTCTCTTTTCTAATACCTTATGATCAAATGTGGGAAAAAATAAAATCACTGCTATGACTGTGACTTTCCCTATTGGTTATCAGTATTTTTTTTTTTTTTGAGATTTTATCCTCAGCCCATTGCTAATTAGCTGGATGACCTTGGGTAAATCTCTTGTCTTCTTGGGACCCAGTTTTTTTTTTTTTTAATTGTGATATGAAGAAGTAAAATGAGAACTAGTAGTTTAAAACATTTTTTTTAAGCAATAGTAAACTTTTCCCTGTTTTATTTCAAATGATGCCTTGTGCAGAATCTCAAATAGTTCTATTTAAAGCAAGATGGGAGGCCTAGAGCTCTTCCACTTTCTTTCACTTGACCCTGAGACATCTCTGTAGGACCAGAGGTCCTCAGAATGCAGCCTGGAAGCCATCCTTCTTTTAACTCAAGCAGCCTCTGACTCTATAATATAATCATTTTTTTCTAAGGTGAACTTTAGGTACATAAATCCCACACTGTCCAAAGTGGTAAAGACTATAATTAATTCCTCTCACTACATACATCAAAAAAATTTGCACTTGTTAGAAATATTAAGACAAGAAAATATGACCCCTAACCCAGTAAACTAAATACAAGTTAACCTGATTTAAATGTACTTCTGAGAAGATATGCTCTTCAAATTGATTTTTTTAAATTACATTTTTTAAAAAAATTAAATTTCCTGAGTTGAGAAAGGCAGGAGTTTTGTGGGCATCACAGCTCTGGAGCAAGGGTCTATGTCCTCACCTACTCTCCAAAGGATGAGGCAGGGAATGTCGTTGCTGTAGTACTTTCTTGGGTCTTCAGTAGAAAAGGCAGGGCAGGTGAGTAGAAAAAGCTAGGACTAGATATGAAGGTGGGTTCATGTGTCAACTGGGACTCTGGTCACTGTTAATTAATGACTCAAACACACTTCATCTTCTGAACCAACTCTTCGGCTGGTACTAAACCAAGACTTCCCTTTCTTCTTATATACCTGTGATCTTCAGAGACTCTGCCTTTATAGACTCGTGGTAGCTTTTTAGTCTTTTACATGCTCCATAAGGACTCTTAGCTCTCCTGATTTTTTTGAACCATGTCCAGCAGCAAAATAGAGTTGTTTTCAGCTTCTTTGCCTCTTCTTATTTTGGGAGAGCATAACCTTCATGGGGACAAGGAGTATTAGTGTTGCCTCAAATTTTCAGGAGTGTCTAGCACAATGCCAGACATATACCATGTGGCCTTGATATTTTCCAATTCAAGTAAATGTTAAGAAAGCACATTTTTCTCTTTATCAGGGTTATATATGTGAATATTTATTGTGAAAAATTTAATATCAGCAGAAAGAAAGAAGTGCATTCCAAGTATCACTTGGAGAAGCTGCCTCAAATGTCTCGATAGATTGGAAGAAATCTGTATTATGAAACTTGTGAGACCCTGATGCCCTATTCATGGGCCCGTAGTAGGGGCTTGTGTTGTTGGTAAGGAAAGGAGACAGGCCAGAAGACTGGAAATGCATAGATTGCTTAATTTTTTTTTTTTGAGACAGGATCTCACTCTGCATCCAGGCTGGAGAGCAGTAGTATGAACATGGCTCACCATAGTCTTGGACTCCTGAGCTCAAGCAATCCTCCTGTCTCAGCCTCCTGAGTAGCTGATGCCATGCTTGGCTTTTTTTTTTTATTGTAGAGACAGTCTCACTATGTTTTCCAGGTTGATCTCAATCTCCTGGACTTAAGTGATCCTTCTGCATCAGTTTTCCAAAATGCTAGAATTATGGGCATGAACAACTGCAAGGTACAATAATTAAGTGAATTTTGGGAAGTCTACAAACAAGTGAATATTAATCTTCAGAAAAATTTTAGTAAAATTCTGGAGAATTAAATAGATAGTTATTGAACATAGAGCAAAAAGAAATATTACAGCAGTCAATGAAAAGAAAGCCAAGCTAACCTCATTTCTTTTCTTGTGGACTTCTAGACTGATAAATCAGGACACGCTATAGTTAGCGTGAATTTTGATTTCATCAGTGTACTTGAGCAAGACTGTTGAGGCTATTATTATTGCTAATACTTTTTGGTTTGGGGGTGGTGGTTTGGGTGAAGGGCCTGAGAGTGACCCTTAGAGTTAGAATAATTTATTTCTGAGCAAACAATTATATACTAGATTTTGATATGTCAAACTTAACACGGCCACCAGGTTGTCAACCCTCAACCCAGAAGTCTTCTCTGGATGGTGCCATCCTTGTCTTTCTAGATACTAATGCTTAAAACAATGAAAGCATCTAAGGTGTAAAACTTCTGCACTAAATCTTGTCAGTTCTAACTCTAAACTTTTGGACTCTGTACTGTTCTACTTCACTGCCACTCTTCTGGTTTGGGCCCTTGTTCCTTTCTGCCTAGATTAATGGCCTCCTTGTCATTAGACCTGTTCTTTCCTGTATTATTCCTAATTCCTGTATATTCCTATATTCTTTCTTTAACAGTGATTCAATTACATGATACCCCTCCTGGAAAACATTTGCTAGCTTCCCACTTCCTATAGTTTGGCTCACCCTCACCTTTTTATTACTAGTGCTAAGTCCTGCTGACATGTTGCTCCTCTTTTTTCCATCCAAATACCAACTACTACTTAAAGTCCTGTGACTGGGAACTTCAGCTTTGCTTGAATATTCATTCACTCGCTCACTTCCTTGCTCGTTCATTCACCCATTCATTCATTCATTCATTAAATGAGTTTGTTGAGCGCTGAGTTATGTGCTGGGAAGGTAATGATGATGAGACATAGTCATACTATTAGAGAGCCTACAGCCAGGTCTTGAATTCTGTTGTCTTGCCAGTTTAGCTCAAATTTTTTTTTTTTAATGTTTGTTTGTTGTTTGAGTCAGGGTCTCATTCTGTTGCTCAGTCTGGAGGCTGGAGAACAGTGACAGGATCACGGCTCACTGCAGCCTCAAACTCCTGGGCTCAAGTGATCCTCCAGCCTCAGCCTCCCAAGTAATTGGGACTACAGGCACGTGCTACCACGCCTGTTTAATTTTTTAAAAACATTTTTTTGTAGAGACAAGATCTCACTATTTGCCTAGGCTGGTCTCAAATTCCTGGGCTCAAGCAGTTCTCCCACCTTAGCCTCCCAAAGTGCTGGGATTATAGGTGGGGATTACAGGCTGGGGCCACCATGCCCAGCTCTTTCATTTTTTGATGACATTTTTTGCACATTGATTTTTCAGGACTCACAGGAAGGGGGATCTTCATATATCTTTATTTGCAAAAGTTTTTTACCCATTAAAAATTTTTTTTGAAATATAGCACTTTCTCACTTACTTATCATTTGTTCTATGTCATGAAGCCCTTGAAGAGATGTGTGTTATTGACCGTTGAATTGAACCTGCAGCCAGAAATCATCTCTCAACTTTGAATTTTGTAGTAATACCTGTAATGGCCTAGAAACAATGGCAAAATGTTGACTTTGATTCAATACACAGGAGGTTTGAGTGAGTTTCAAACTTAGTGAGACTCCATTGGAATGTAGGTTAATTTCATTATTCTTCTTATATGGCCAAATTTAAGAAGGTTTGGCTCCATGGAGCCCTGCAGCTATCTTCTGAGTCTTCCATGGGCTCATATTTCCTGCTTTAGTGAAAGTGATGCTGATAATGAAAATGATTCAATTTCCTGCTCCCTGGATCCCACTAAAAGTATGTTTGGTGATAATAGTACTATTTTGTTTGAAATATAGGCAAGAAGTACATTTTTCTTAAAGCCTTTTTGGTTTACAGATGTTTTATGGTCAATACTTAGCTGTTCCGCCTGACTCCTCCCCATCATTACTTTGTAGAGTCTGGATCAAGGGTTGGCAAACTATGACCCGCTGGTCAAATCTGGTCTACTGCTTGCTTTGGAAATAAAGTTTTATTACAACACTGTCATGTTCATTTGTTTATGTTTTGCCTTTGACAGCTTTTGCACTGCAATGATAGATTTGAGTCGTTGCAACAGCATAGCCTGCAAAGCCTAATATATTTACAGGCAAGCCCTTTGTCATCAAGGTTGCCATCCTCTGGCTCAGATCATCACTCAGAATTTGCAGATGAGGGAACTAGTGTGCTGAGTGTTCACTATGTTGACCAAGGTCCTAAGTCTATGACCCAATCAAGAACCCAATGGGCATTCTGAATTTCTTTCTTTCCTAGCTATCTGCTTCTGCAGATTGGGTTCTCTTAACCTATGGGCACTGATTATTTTCTACATCCTCTGTTGTTGGTATCTTTTAAACAAATTTTCCATGGATGGTGGCACATTCCTGCCTTTACCATACATATCTCCTTCAGACCATCTTCAGATGTTGAACAAATTTAGCCAGCTAAATATTCTTTAAGTTCTATATACCTGTTGGATTGTGAATCTACCCAGGGCATGAAGACCCACACATCCCAATAGTGATAATGACCACCATCTCTTAAGCAGTCACAAACATCATGCGAGGCATGTAACATATATTATCTACACTTCTCACTACCACTTTGCAATAAAGATATTATTCAAATTTTATAGACTGAGAAATATAACTGGGTGGTTAATTAATGTGTCCACACAGATAGAGCCAAGTTGAAATCCAGTTCTGCTTCACTGCTAAGGTCATATTCTTTTCACCATAACACCCTGTTTCTTAGTGACAGCTAGAATGTAAGCTTCAAGAGGGCAGGAACTTTGTCTCACTTATTCTCAGTAGTAAGTGCTTAGTAATGTTTTCCTGAATGAAGGAGTCATCTTTCTAATGCTCTCTTCCATTTCTTAAAAGACAAAAACCCTTGACTTTCCTTTAGACTTTGTCCTATTACTTGAACTCTATTTATAACACATATACCTTCCTTATAATTAAGGGAAACTTTTTTTCCCATTTGCCAAAGACAGTTCCAGTTTGCTCCTGTTGTTTTGGGACAATTGTTAAGAAGACCCCCATCACCCTCAAGAGTGTCCTGATTTAGTTGATGAATCAGGAAGTTATCCATGTTTGACACTTAAAGTATTGCTGAGCATAGGAGGGTCGAGGTCTGGTGGACAGATGGTTATTAAATACAGATTCGGGAGTCAGACGATCTGGCTTTGAATCCCAGCTCAATGATATATTTGCTGTGTGAGTTGAGCAAATAACTTAACCTCTCTGTGCCTTTGTTCTCTCGGAGACAAGACTAAGACCTACCTCAAAGAACTGCAAGTGAGGATTACATGACATAATTTTGCAAAGTGTTTACTGGGTCTTTGTAAGGACTCTGAGTGATAGCTATTATGAATACTCCATCCTAACAGGTTACAAGACGTCCTTTTACAAGTTACAATAAGTTCAGGAGTCTTTCATTGAAAATGTCTATCCTTTAGAATGCACTAAAAGTCAAACTAAATGTTTAGAGCTCCCCTCCAAAAGACTGCCCCATTGCAACATAAGCAAGTCATCTATTAAGTGAGCATTTATTAGATCAAAATAACCTTGTGCCAAGTGGACAATTTACTCTAAGTTCCCTCAGTCACCCTGGATTTGTCAGCCTGTCCTCTGGTTGACTGGGTCTTCCAGAATAGAAGCTTGTCTTTCCAGATTCTTCTTACATTTCAAGGGAGCTGGGATGGGGGCTTGACACTAACAGTTGGTTCACTGAAACTGGTTAATATTCTCTATGTACATTTCTTATTGGGATGACCCCACGACAGAAAGAATTTTTCTTGTACATTTTCCCTGCTTCCTGGCATTTGCTTTTAAAGTGATAGCATTTGAGCAATTCAGAGTTCAGTTAAACCTGACATGGAGAGTCTCTGGTTTAAAAGGCACCAGAAATGAATAACAACCAATTCTGACTTTTTTTTTCTTCTTCTGTACAACACTGCTTATTAGACCAGATGATGTACTCGACTCCAAAACATTCATATGGAAAAAAAATTGAAGAATTGTGATTAAAATTGATTTTTTCCCTTTGGGAAGTTGGAATCAAAAATGGTTACCTGCTCATTTATGAAACAGATTTATTCTGTTGACATGGAGGCTTGTTTGAAATGTAATTGAATTTCTGTTACCTAATGGAAAGTGACAGTTAACAGTATTTATTTTCCATTTGTGTCTCAGCAGATAACATAACACAATTTTGATTTGTAGTTAGCTTCGGAATCTGAGATTGTTCTATCTCTGTAATTGAAAAGATGGGAGTGTGATGGCCCCAATACAATCCTTTTTTGTTTTTGTACAACCAGTAAAGGTAGCTTTAATACAGTAAACAGCCTCTCCTCCATGCTGCTAATGGTTATATTCAGATGTACTGCGTGCATCATGTCTTTCTTATTAGGCTCTAACACATCTTTCTATGTTGATAATCCCTCCATTTAGGCTCACATTTTTTTCTCTGCAACTAATTTCTGTAAATAACCTCTTCTCTGTCTTCTGTCCCCCTCCCTTTTGCTCAAAAATAACTTTTCTCTTGGAAATACAGTGAATATTCTCCACGATGATTTAAGCTGTTCCTGTCTAGCGGACATTTCTTGGTGTCTTGTATAGGTGAGATGGGATTTGTGGTCACTTTTGAAGGTAGCAGTAGTTCTACACAGGGGCCTGGGTTTTTCTTTAAATGTCAGGGGAAGGATGCTTCCTTTTACTTGATGTTTTCTTTTCTCTTTACCTGAGTTTTGACCGAGAGGTCTCTCGCTTCCTCGTACAAGAATATAATGACTTCTAAATAGACCGATGATGGGAAAGGATGTTCATTAGGATGGTTTTCTTTTCCACTTAGAGAAGCTGGAATCAGATCTTCAGCCTATCTCCCAGGCAGTAACTTGTTCGTCTTCCCTTAACTCTATCGCTTGGACCCCTTGCTTTCCCAGAAACCCCTTTGGATGGATAATTCCAGACTGCCATTCGAGAAGCACTGAGTGTGCATGACAAATGGCACACACAAAGGTTTCAGGGCCGTTGGACTTGATTATGGAATGCCCTGCCTGGCCCTTGACTCGCTGAGTGACCATGGAAAGTTTGCTTCATACACCTGCTGTAAACGAGGGCCCTGCGGGCCTTCAACAGTGGTTGGATGAAAGGTCTTCAGCGAAGCTGCGGCATTGTGATTCAATAACACCAGCCCTCTGCCTCAGGGCCACCTCCATCAAACACCCTGTCAAAGTGCCCCAGTTTAAGACAAGTAGTCACTGTGGCCTGCAGGGTAGGGTCAAAGAAGAGAGTGGTCAGAAGCTGACTATTCATAACCACAGCCCTCTGGGGGGAGGGGGGGAACAGACATTCAGCGCCTACGAATTTCAAATTTGCCCATCCATCTCTGTGGGTAGTGCAGCTCTTCTCTAGGAATGAATACAGTTTTCCAGCTAGGACCTGACTCGGAACATTTTTTTAAGGGGCTATGTGATGTTTTGTAAACAGTTATGTGGCCACGAAATCAAACCTTTTATACAACATCAGATCTCATAACCATCAATTATTATTCTATCATCTAACCATTTCCTTGCTCATGCTGAAACATGAATCAAGAAGGAAGATGGATTTTCGGAGGCGGTTTGAATCTAGAGTGGCAAGGGAATCGTGAGAATGCAGCGTCTGTCTCAAGAGGAACAACTCGGGCAGTGGGCAAACAAAGAGAACAGGAAGTATCTACTCCTCATGCAGAAACAGCATTGCTTTAATTTCAGGAACACATTTTCTCCCCTCCCCCCTTGGGGCAATTTTAGAAAATGGCAATTCCTTCAATAAACACATATGGGGCACCTATTATGTTCCCAGCACTATGCTAGACTAAAGGGGTAGAGGATCAAGACCCCTGACAGAATCTTTGCATTTGAGGGAGCCACTGTTTCTAAGAACCAAGAAGCCTGTCATTCAACAATGTATACAGGTATGGAAACAAAACCTTGAACACTATAAGTATAGAAAATTATTGTTATTCAATTAAAAATAAAACTGGCTGGGCATGGTGGCTCACACCTATTATCACAGAACTTTGGGAGACTGAAACAGGAGAATTGCCTGAGGCCTGGAGTTCAAGACTAGCCTGGGCAACATCATGAGACTCCATCTCTATTCTGAAAAAAAACAAAAACAAAGCTGAAACTAAAAAAAAAAAAAAGAAACCCAAGTCTAAAAGTATGCTAAAATAAGTTTCGAAACAAATCCCACATGTACACACTTTTTTATTTTTGAGCAATAGGTGTGGGGGGTACCTTTTAAACATTTAGTTAAATGCTGACCCTAGAATGATATTTTTTGATGGCCTTACTAGCTGACTATAATCACTCTCAACTGATCTGGGTATTCACTAAATAGACCCCAGGCTATTTCACGACTTGATGACTCAGTTTCTCTGTCAATAAAATTATGCCAGTAATTTTACCTACCCCATAGGGCTACTTGCAATTTGCTACAAATTTTAAGGATGAAAGGCTCTACATCACTACTGGTGTTGTTATTTACTTAACAGCTAGAGTTCAATTCTCATCAATATGAACCTCATTAACCCTGGACTTGGATGGTTTTGCCAGACAAAATCCTTCCAAATCATAAGGTCTGAAAGATCTCGCGTTTCTTTTTATGAGGAAGATTGAAAAAAAATGTCTGCTTGTATTAAGGTAAAATCTAAATTGTATTTCTTTGTTCATTATTAATAGGCTCATAAATGATTATTTTTTACGTTAATATGGTATACTTTATACATGCCGAATTTGGTAGCAAGCATATTTTGACTTGAAACAATTAGGGATCTCCCCTCTTCTTAATGAATAAAGAACCAGAAAGAGGTTCTTCAGTACTGGTGTGGTAGCCCCAAAACCTTTATTAGGGACTGAGGCCCTTTCTGTCTTTCTGCTCTTTCATCTGTAGCATGAGCGTTCATTTTCAAGATAACAGATGCTGAATCTCCTGATATTGTTCCCATGTTTTAGACAGGAAGAGGAAGGATAAAGAGTAAAAAGGAATGAATTCCAGCCTTTTGTTATTTTTTATGAAGTTTCCTGGAAATTCCAGTCAATGACCTCTGCTTGAATTTCACTGGGCAGAAATTACCTCTCCATACCTAGCTGCAAGGGAAGCTATGGCATATTGATTCAAGTGGGTACATTTGTGCTCCAAATGAAATTGGGGCTTCATTAATAAGGAGAAGGGGAAATAAATATTAGGCAGACGGTTTAACTAATAGACATGAGGTAGACATTCTCTGACACATACAAGTTGATTCAATTTAATTTCAAGTTTATTGCAGATGCCAACTTGCAGCTGGATGCCAAAGATAAATAAGTTCAAGTGGAAATTGATATTATCCCTTTATAGTTCTCTATGTGGGTGTCTATACATACTTATTTCTATATAGCCATGCATTTTGATGTATGCCTATGTAATATGCCCTTCTTGGTAATGAACATTTATACACCTATAGGCCAACATCATGTAAGTTTTTAACTTAAACAAACAAATTCTATAGCCTAGAAAAGTACTATTGCTTAAAGAAAAAAACACATAAAAGCAGTAGTAAGGTGGTTTTGCCTTATTTTTAGATAGTAAGTTCCTATAGATCAAAATGTGTCAAATCAAACAAAGATCTAAAAATATGAGGAAGACACAAATAACGAATGCAAACCATTTCTGCAAAGGAAGCCGTGAGAAGTTAACGAAGGCAGGAATGCCAGAGTCCTCACGTTCATTTCAGGCTGCTCCCACCTAATCAGACCTGACCTTTAGAAGGCCCCAAGGCGTAGGACCCTCATCAGATTGGAAATGATGAGTTAAGGAAAAGCTTAAATTGCAAATATGGAAATGTTTAATTTGCACATCACAAACAAAAACCCACGTGATTTTCGATGCAAACTCTAATCTCAACACACAGGGTCCTTATAGATGAGGTTGATTAAGACACAAAGATTTTATATTTCTGAAAGTGGTGCTTTCTAGCCTAGCCCTTGGCTGAAGTAACGTTATTCATTTAATGTAAGATGGGCTTCTGAAGGATCCAAACAGTTATGTTTCTTTTGATAGTCCGCAAGATCACAGTTGTTTATGTGTGAGAGTTGGGATGAATTAGACCTCAGTTTGTCATGCTTTATGCCACAGAGTTTTGGTTGGAGACCAACTGATATCTATATGATAATTTAAATAAGTCATGTTTTGACTTATTTGAAGAAGGAAGACTAAACTGTAACTCACAATGTTCACACCTCCCAGAGTGAGCTAACTCTTTAACCTTAGCTGGGTGGTTAATCATTTCAGCCCCTGGAAGAGGCTTTATTTAGCAAATTACTGCTCCAAGGCCTTCAGCAACCTTAAGAAGCCAATATACTGGCTTCTGTAAGTAGGTCCCTATGTCACAATTGCTTAGACTCTTATGCTCATGCACAAGACATGTAGACTTTTAACATTGTGATGTCAATATATTTCTTTTTAGTAAGAAATATAAACTATGAAATGGAAACTATGGCTTTAGTGAATAATTTTTAATAGCAAAAGTCCCACTCATCAATTAGTTTCTGTGGTTGACTGTTGCGATTCACGCTGATAAATGAGGAAATCAGTGCTTGAATTTAAAATCGGGTCCTTGGAGAAGTCGTGTCATAAAGAGCATAAAATTTTCACCGCAGATGTTCTTTGTGTTCAATCTGTGTATTTGGCAGTGTTTGTGCATTGGTTTTGGTGTGGAATATTTTATCCCCTTCTTGATAATGAGGCCTATGGATTTAGTTGACTCAGTTCTGTACTTCTTGTTACTACTCAGTCCACCAGTGGCCTATTAGCTGTTATATTACTGTAGCAAGAGGAGTTGTTTAGGTTCTTATCATTAAACATTTAGTAAGCACATTTATTAAACACACATGTAGTATAAATGCTGTTTCACAGAAGGGAGGCATAGGTGCTTCTAGATGTTTACATTTTGAGGAATAAATCTGTATGACAGATACCAGTAAAACCCAAGAACTGCATAGGAACTATGCTGCGTGGACATCTGTTTCTAGGTTTTGTTTGTAAAATTGAGCAGATTAAAAGCCATGTTTTATTGAGACACTGTACACTACACTTTCTACTACATTTTAAGCTCAGACAGTGTATTTTTTCTATGAGCGTTCAATTCCTAACCTAGAATCCGGTGCCTGCAAGTGCTTATAGTATTTGTTGGTTGGAATGAACTAAAGTGTTATGGAAGTTGAATACCATAGTCAGGATGGGGTAGGTTATGCTGCAGTAACAAACCACCCCAAATCATGTTGGGCAATGGCTATCATGTATGTCAATAATAAGGATCATGGTCAACATTTATGGAGTAGTTACAACATAGTAGGCACTATTTTAAAGAGCTTACATGTATTTACACTTTTAATTCCCACAACAACTAAAAGAGCTGTATGCTACTGTTATACCCATTTTACAGACAAGAAAGCTGAGGTACAGAGTGGTTAAACAACTTTTCTAAGGTTATACAGTTAACAAGACTCAGTCCTAGGATTAGAACCCTAGAAGTCTAATTTCAGAATCCAAGCTTGCAAACACTACACAAAATTTTTGGAAGTATCTGTTTTTGTATCTCCTCTTCTCCTTCTCTTTCTCCTCCTTTTTCTTCCTCTCTGTGTTCCCCCCTCTCTCTTCTCTCCTATATCCCCTCAGAGTTTCTCTCACAGAACTTGACTCTAATTGGAGCTAAAAAATATGCCTCTGTGGAAATGCTGGTAAGAAGGTCTATCAAATCCTCTTAGCTATTTTCTGATTCCTGGGATGGAAACAAACAGTTGAGATGAACTTTTCTTGCCTTTGTGGTGATGAGTCTGTTTTTGCATTGACCCTTTCCTTCGAGTTGCATCAATAAATGTGATCTGTTCATTGGCCTTTATGGAGTACTATACAGCACCACGATGGCTCATGAAGATAAATTATGTCTTTGTTTTCAGCTGAGCTGAAAGCTGTGAAAACCTGATGGGTATAAAGGAAATGCTTTTGAAGAAACATTTCTGAGAAGAATATGCATTAAAGCATCACAGTCTACTGGTTCAGAGTATGGGCTTTGTGAAAGAGGGATCCTAGGGATGTGGGTTTGATTCTTCTAGCACTACTTAACTCTAGGAAAGCTATTCTTCCTCACCTCCTCACTTATACTATTAAGGTTGTAATGCCTACCCCGTGCTTGGCATAGAGTAGGTGTTTATGAAATGTTATCCATTATTAGTAACATTGATTGGATGTTCAGAACACTTTCTTCTAATGTGCTAGTTTCGAGTGCTGGTCACTCTGACACTTCTTTACTGTCTTATTTATTGTGCATCAATGTGTTTGTCTTATCTTCTTAACAACACTCAAGTCTCTGTCTTTGGTCTTCTTTACCATTATCTGAATCAATTCCCGGTTTCCAACACAGTCCTCTACACGTTATAGATTTGCAATTGGAAAAAAAAATAATGTGCTGATTTGAATGGTGAGACAAGAGGCTATACACTCGGCAGTAAGTCAGATGCATCTGGCACCTCAATTTACCAGTTGTGTGACCTTGGGCAGTTTTCTGTAACTCACTAAATGATAAATAATACCAGCTTTGCAGAGATGTGTGGATTAAATGAGCTAGGGGTATAAAAGCACAGGTCGGGCACAAAAATCAAGACGTTCTTAATGACAATGCCATTTTCTGTTTGAAATGGGAATGGGATGCCACTTTAAAGAATGTATCTCAGGTACATCCTTTAAATGTGGGTTTAGAGAGATACCTGTGATATGCTGAAGTGGTAAAATTCACAAATGTGGTGGCCACTGACCATGTTCTGAATCTGTGAATAATCCTAACAAATCTTCACCTAACCTAACTGATATAGGTACAGAGGCTAACCCTTAAGTGAGTTTGTCAACAGGACTTAACTCCTTGTCTCCTCAGGGTCGACCAAAATTCTTCTGGGATAGGGTTACAAGATTAAATATGGGACTCCCAGTTAACTTGAATTTCAGATAAACACTGAATAGTTTTTAGTATAAGTACTTCCCATGCAATATTTGGAAGATACTTATGCTGAAAATTTATTTGTTGTTCATTTAGCATTAAAATTCAACTGGATATTTTGTGTGTGCATGTGTCTCTGTGTGTGTATGTGTGTTTGTATGTATTACCTGCACCCCAAACCTAGCAGCTTTATTTGGAGCCATGTAACAACTACCCTATTAATCTTGCTGACAAGATTAATGTCAGAATAAAGTTGGGTTTTTCTCCCCAGTGTCTGGTGCCCAAGATGCTGGTCCAGCTCTCTCTGATGCTTTTCCCACAAACTCCAAAAGCATCCTGTTTTATCTTAATTTTGTGTTCATCTATTTTAATCCCTTTCATCAGATGAACAGCATTAACTCATCCTATTTATATATAATCTATTTATAAGCACCGACAAAAAGAGGGTATATTTGGCAGGAAAAACAACTCCTATTTAGCAACTGGCAAACGTTAAGAGAGGTTTTGGCTTCAATAAACGTCTCTCAAAGTTGTGATGGAGAGAAAGAGATTATTGTCATCCTTTTTTTTTTTTTTTGGTAAATCTAAAAAATGAAAACAAACACACAAAAGCATCTTGCGATAAGGAATGGTGAGATTTTACTTTTATCCGTATAAAACATTCTTTGAGGCCACCTCTAGCCCCAATTCTCAGGGTGCAAACGAAACATATTTGCATCGACTGGCAAGTCAGCTGGGTTGAAAGCGGGAATTGGCACTGTGATTGACCACAGCATGATTTGTTGCCCACGAAACTGCCTCCTCAGAGGCCTTCCTATGGGCTTGCTGGGGCCAGAGAGGACGGGGAAGGCCACAGAGGGCAAGTGCTTAGGTTGTCCTGTTACTGTACTGACTACCTAGCTAAAGCTGCCCCCTCAGAAAACCTGATAGGCGTCATCCCAGATTACAGTAGGATTGGTCTGGAAGAACTAGGAGCTTTTTTTTGCCTTGTCACTGCATCTTTGGGAGACCATGAAGAAAAAAATAAAAGGAAGCATTTGCCTGTCTTCTTATCTTTCAGAGAAAGAGATTAAAATTTGACTACAGAGTGATCTGGTATCCACAAAGAGACCCATGTGAATGCTGAGTCTTGTTAGGAATCTCCAAAGGTCAATGACTCTTTACCCACAGAAAGCATGTGATTTTTTTGGGGGGGTGGGGCAGGGAATTAGGGGGAGTGTCGCAGGGGAGGTTGTTTAGACCTCACTAGGCTTTCTCAGTAACTCATCTGGTTTTTGTTCATTCTCACTTATTCTTTAATTTGTGAACTAAATGGGCTTCTGAATTGCTTCCTATTTATTTTAGAAAAGGGAGAATTTATAGCAATAGATAAGCAATATTTATTCCCAGAGAGAGACTTTAGAAATGAAAGCTCATAAAAATTAAACCTTCCACGGAGGAACTGTAATATACATTTTAGAGACATTCCTGTGTATAATAGGCATCGAAGCGTCATTTGAGTCATATTTTCTGAGTATCAACTATATACCAGGAAAGGCAATATGGCTATTAAAATAATAATAACTGCTAGCTATTGCACTATCACATTTAATCTTCACAGAAGCGCTAAAGGATAGGTAATGTTATCTCCATCCTGGCCACCCAGATCCCTAAGCTCAGCTTCCGTGTCAGACTGGTCAAGACAGAGGGCTCTGGGACCAGCTAGGCTTGGGATAGAAGTCAGTTCTATTACTTTCATAGTGTGTGTTTGGGAACAAGTTAATGAGCTCTCTGAGCCTCAATACATAATAAGTGCTAGTCATGTAGAATTTATACCTGCCAAATTTGATTCCAAAAGTTTTATGTAAGTCAACTCAATGCATTTATATTTATCCATCTCTTCATTCATACCATAAAAATAGCCTCAGCTTTGGCCCAGGTCTAAGAAAATGCAGTAGGGAAAAGATGGAGAAAATACAATTTCTATATTCAAAGACCTGGATTTAAGTTCAAAAGAGAAGGTATTAGTGCCTGTACCAATCAGAAAGCAATTTAGGGTGACTCTTAATACTAGAACGCACAGCAAAGGGAAGATACTTGGGGAATAAGATCCTTCTAGAAAGCCCGGAGGAAAGCCTTACTCCCTGAGTTGGGCCTTGACAAGAGCGCTTTGAAATGCTAAGGATAGGAGGAACACTGGCAGGGTGGGCGTGGTGGGGCAGGGATGAGCAAACTTGGGGAAGGAAGCAAGGCAGGCATGGCGGGAATGCTCTTTCCTGGAGGCTTCTCTGGGAAAGGCATGTCTAGAAGATGCAGCCTGGGGTCTTGGCTACCAGCTTCTTTGTAATTGACATTTTTTGTAAACCAGTGCCCTCAAGGCTCTCTGTTTTTGAAAGTAGCTAGAATTGTCATACCCAGACCACTGAAAGCAACTCACAACAGTTCCCTTGCACAGTGTAGGAAGTGCTTGTTGAGTGACTGTTTTGTACCTGGAGATTCGTGTCCAATCTCCTGGATTCACCTGCATGCAGGAGTTAGAACAGGGCCCAACTCCTGAGGTCAACACCCACAGAGGGGGCGAGTCTTAGAGAAGCCTTAAGTGCAGCAGTATTTGCCTGGCACCCCAGCCTGTGTCCTCCTTTTGGTCTGTCTCTCTGTCTTCTTCTTCATCCACTATTGTGTCTCTGTCTCTGAGGAAGAGGAAGCCACGTCCCTCTCACTGGCTTTCTGTGCCCACTTCTGCCTGACATCCAAAATGATACCCCCTTCTCCTTCTGCATTCATGGGAGTCCTAGTTATTTTCTTCCAGCTGCTCTAGCTGTTTTCTCCGCAAGTTCACTTATGTCTTCATTTCTCCGAGTCTCTAACGATTTCTCTCTCTAACTCTTCTACTCCTCACTGGTTTTATACCAGATGTTTCTCTCTGACTTATTGCTATCTTCCTGCTCCTTTTCTTTTTGACTTAATTTATTTATTCTTCATTTTTTTTGGTCTCCATTCGGGACACCCAGGACCCTGAGTTCAGCTTCAGCGTCAGGGTGGTCAAGGTCGAGGGCTGTGGGACCAGCTAGACTTGGGATAGAAGTCAGTTCTATTGTTTCCATAGCTGTGTGTTTGCAAGCTCTCTGGCCCTCAGTGTGCTCATACTGGAGTGTAAAACCATCTACCCCTTAGGGTTTTTGTGAAGATTGTATGCGATACAGCAGAGTATGTGTGATATTCATTACCCTGCAGAGCATAGAGCAAAAGTTTAATAAATGACAGCCATCCTAGTTCCAGTTCCAGTTCCAGAAATACTTTTTAACATTTATAGCTTGCATGTTTTTATACAGAATGGTTGCATGTGACGTCTTGTCCACCACAAAACCGAAATGGGGGAAATGGTGGGAAGAAGTTAATGTAGTATGTGATTAAGATATGTTGAGAGCAAGAGAATTTTAATTAGACAGTTTTGTCAAGCTCAGGGGTTTAGATTTGTTATAAAAAAACAAAGGAGATCTGCTTCTTAAAAATAAAGTGTGACACCGGGTACCTATTTCCAGAGGACCCACTCAGCAATTGAGTAGAATACTTTCGGGGTATTGGAGACAGGGAAACCACTTAGGGGCCATGGTGGCAATTTAAGCAGCAGAAAGTGTCAGGTGAAACTGACAGCAGTGCTAACAAGAGAGGAGGGATGGATGGGGTACACGAGACAGTAGGGGTACTTTGCAGAACAGAAGAGAGTAGAATATGAACCAACATTTTGTCTGTAGGTGATCGTGGCTATTTCAAATTAATTTAAGTGAGGACTTTGCAAACAGGAATCACTGGGAAAAGAGACACTGAATTAAATTTTAGGTAGTGGCTTTAATGTCACATCAAATGGATGTCAAAATCAAAACCACTTATGGAGTCCAAAGTAAGGGACTCTATTTGGGAATCACCAGCATTGAATCATTAAATGAAATGTTGTTTTACTTCGTTCATATGCCACACAGTTATTAAATGCCTACTATGTGCCAGATATGATTCTACTAGCTTGAGATATAAGAGCAAATAAACCAAAGTCCCTACCCCACTGGAGCTTATATTCCATGCAAGAGGAGTGGGCACTTAAGAAAATTAGAATCATTGGCTGGGCACAGCAGCTTACACCTATAATCTCAGCATTATGGGAGGCCAAGGCAGGAGGACTGCTTGAGTCTAGGAATTTGAGACTAGCTTGGGCAATATAGCGAGACCTCATCTGTACAAAGAAATTAAAAAAACTAGCCAGGTGTGGTGGTACGCGCCTGGAGTCTCAGCTACTCAGGAGGCTGAAGTGGAAGGATTGCCTAGGCCCAGGAAGTCGAGGCCGTGGGGAGCCATGATTGTGCTACTGCACTCCAGCCTGGGTGGCAGAATGAGACCCTGACTCAAAAACAAACAAAAATAATGGCAACACACTCAGCACTGTTTTTGCTTGGATTATTTATGTTATTTATTTCTTCTGGCAACTCAGTGAGATAGATATTATATTCTTCATTTTATAGATGAGGAAGTAGAGACTTAGAGAGGCTAATGCAGGAGGAAAATCAGAAGGCATAACACTGAGCTTTGCGGGATACAGTAAGTCCCCTGCACACGAGCCTTCCAGTTGCGAACTTTCAAAGATGGGAATGTGCGTTCGCATGTCCGATCCCATAAGTTAGTTCATGTGTCTGGCATACATTGGCTTGTACCTGCGTATGCGATAAGTGGTTGTGCTTTTGTGTACTTTACTATACAGTATCCTTTGTTTTTATGTATTATCTGTGCAAAAAGTATTATAAACCTATTACAGTACAGTGCTAAATAGTCAATTGTGTTAGTCGGGTACCTAGTCTAACTTTGTTGGACTTACGAATGTGCTCTCAGAACAGAATTTGTTTGTATGTAAGAGACTTACTGTACTCACCGATGGAGCTGGGAGGGAGAAATGGAGAGTAGGAAGAAGGTAAAGGAGAGGTCAGAGATGTGGGAGAGAAATCAGAAGCAGCTGGTAGCGGGGATCAATGTCAAGTGCCTGGGGAAGTGTAGCAGAATAAGAAATGAGCCAGGTCTCAGGGTTTGCCTGTAGAGCTACTATACTGATGATGTCCCGGTGGTCAGTCTCTCCAAATAGTACAAGCAGATGCCAGATTTCACATTCCTCCCTGGGGGTGGAATGTCTAGTGAGAAAATGAACAGAGACCACTCATCCCAGGAGTTAGAGAGAGAAAGAAGTGAAATAAAATGCCAGTTAACAAACATGACCACATGATGCTATTTTCTATGTGGAGGCAACTTCTTGCGAGGGCAAGTGCGGGGGGAGAATGGGACGTAGAGAAGAAGGAGGGTCCCTGGGGCAGGAGGAGGTGGGCTTGAGAGCTGAGATGAAGGGATGGAGGGAACACCCATAGGTGAGACAGCTCAGCTCTTGCCTGAGAGCCCAGGGAAGGGTGAGAAGGTGAGGCTGTGTTTGCTGAGATGGAACAAAGTGATGGGGTAACTGGGACTCTTGCTTCGCAGACAACCAACTTTTTCTCTGCACAGCAAGTTGTGGTCAGCAGGAAGGATTGGGGACTCAAAAGAGCGAGGGCTGTTTGCCATCATCTCTCAGAGGAATTCATCAAATGGGACTTGCTATTCACTTGGTTGTGTCGTTGCTGTCTACTGCTGCTTATTTATTTATTTTGGGTTTTTTAAATAGCAGTCTTCTTATCCTGTTGGTGCATGTCTTGTTCTTGCAGAAAAAGCTGGTGATATTAAAAGGAAATTTGTATTTGCACTTTTGTTAGTCTTTCACATCCTCTTCCTGTCAACTTTATTAGTGTGAAATGCTATTAATCATTACAGTGTCATAAAACACATTTTACAATAATGTCATTTCCCCCCAAGGTTTATTTCTACCATTCCAAGAGATATTTGTGTTGGAAATAGCTTTCATTTTGAGTCTTTCATCTTGAACTCCATAGTTATTCCTGGGACTCCTGCCCCTTAGTTGATAATTGGTTTCGGATGCCTGCTACAGACTTTGTAATCTCCTGAGGGAGCTCTGCAAAGGGATGGGTTAGGCCGATAAAAAGACCCTTAGTTTTTGAACAAAAATCACCATATGGCCTTTCCCTAGGACCATGTGTTCAAAGCCTGGAAGGTTGAGAAACCCAGCTAGGGTCATAATGAGGTAGACCCTAGGAGACTAAGGAGTGGTCAGCTGCTGAAGGATCTGAAGAATGGAAACTGGGCTTGTTGGTAAATTGCATAGGCTCATGTTGTTCAGGTTTAGGGTGTAATAGAAAGCTAGTTGGAGAACTGGAATGGGTGGAAAGCTTGAGGAATGAATATAGACGTTGAGGGAGAATCTACAAGTTTCTAGGTCCCTAGAGTGTTTAACTTGGAGGGCACCCAGAAAACTCACTTGCAGGAGTTGGGGGAAGGTGTGAGCAGGCACAAATAGGGGAGAAAGTGCTGCAGGATCAGCTCTGTCATTCTCCTTTGCCACACAGTCAGTGCTTAAGGTTTCTAAGGGGTAGACTTCTCTTCTTCATTTTAACTCTATACCCAGACAGGTCAGGAGCAGTGTTTTTCTGGGCATATAACTTAGAGTAAATGCCTAAAGGATTCCAATGGTTATAATATGGTCATTTTCGTGGTAATGTTTTTCCATTGATTTCCTTTGTATTCTGACTTTTGTGTCTTCTCCATCCAGTGAAAATGCACAAGGTTGGTGCAGTTGATGATGGTTTTCCTTTAGAAATGTGTGTGTGTGTGTGTGCAGTGTTGAGCATTTTATTAGTCTGAAGTGGGAGATATTGGTTCTGTATCAGGGCACTAGTGAGTTACTTTATTGGTAAACATCGTGCTTTGCTTGATTTTCTTTTAAACTTACGACTTTTGAAAGATGGAAAAAAGTAACAGCTTTATTAATAGATGAAATAGGTGACTGGTTCCTTTGAATCATTTAGGGTGTTCTTGGCTTCAAGTAACCAAAGAGTCAATATTAAGCAGCTTAAACATTAAAGAGGTTGATCATCTTATAAAGTAAGATGAAGTATGCAGCCTCTGAGGGCTCCCAAGCAACCCTGCTTCTTGGTATTCATGCCTTTGACTGGATTTTTTGAGTCATTATAAACCAGTGGTTCTAGATTGGGAATAATTTGTCCCCCCAGGATATTTGGCAATGCCAAAGTACGGAAACTTTTTTTTGGGGTCACAACTGGGAGTGGTGGTGGTAATACTGGCATCTAGTGGATAGAGGCCAGGGGTGCTGCTAAACATCCCAACATACACAGGACAGTCCCCACAACAAACAATAATCCAAGCTAAAATAAATGTCAATGGTATGGTTGAGAACCACTGAATTAAAAGAATAGACTGTGGCAGGAATACTAGGATGCTACTTCTTAGAAGACTGTGGCTTCCATCTTGGGTACTCTCTCCCATGCTCTCTTGGATCTCATATTCTGGGGAAAGACAGTTGCCATGTTCTGGGCAGTCCTGAAGAGTGACCTGGGAAAGTAACATTGGCGTATCTACTGAGGAGCTTGGAAGCAGATTCTTCCCCAGTTAAGCTTTGAGACGGCTTCAGCCCTTGCCAGCATCTTGATCATGGCTTTGTGGGAGACCCTGAGTCAGAATCCCTCACTTACGCCACTCTGATTCCTGATCCACTGAAGCTGTGAGGTAACATATGTCATTTTAGGCGGCTAGTTTTTGGGGGTGATTTGCTGTGCAGCAATAGAAAATGAATACACAAGAAGTCTGGAGGCAAAGTAGTTCCAGAATTGGATCAGAGATACCATAATGTCATTCAAGCCCAGATTCTCTCTGTGCCTTGTCAGCCATCTTCTGTGGGTTGGCTTGTCCTTGGACCTCCCTCTTTTGATCATAAGATGGTTGCTCTAGGCACCATGCAGTCAAATCCAAAGGTGGAAAAGATAATTTCTTCTTGGGTATCTTTTTATTAAGGATGAACACTTTCCTTGGGAGCCACCTACAGGACTTTTCCCTTGGATCCTTGTGGTCATGATTAAGACATATAGTGATGTCCTTGTTATAAGGTTGTCTAGCAAAGTAGATGTTAGGTAATTTCAGTCTCTTCTACGGGAAGTGGTTTCTATTAGCAAGAAAAAAGAGCAAGACCGAGAAGAGTCAATTCCATACTTTTCCTTCTGTGAGCAGGAGCCTGTAGCCTGGTGGCAATAGCCATATCTTGACTCTAAGACTCAATTTAGGTCTCTGGGCACTGACTGCTTGGGCAATTGTATGTATCATTCACCTCTTCCCTCTTTGTAGCAGATATTTTCCCACTGAGACATGCTTGTATGCAGGGGATTGGTAAAGGGGGCAGAGAAAGCATGAATTGGTTCAGGTATTTTGCTCATGGCTCCTGGTTGAACTCAGGGGATTGCTGTTGTAATAGGAGCACTGTTTCCTCTGAAAGTTTGGGCAGAATAGTCGAAGAGGGATGAACTATGGTTTAATAGTTTTGCTTTTCCTTAAGCTTCAGTGCAACCCCTGCTGCTTCTGATTGTGACCACAGCCTTCTAGAAGGGAAATTATGAAGAGAAAGAAAATCACATGTTTTATCCTCATGACTGCATCAGCAGTGGGGGGGGGGGGGGATGAAGAATAAGGGAGAAAGTTTGTACACCCAGTGATGGACAAAGGAATGACTGAGCACAAGTTCTGGTTTAGAAATAGACCTAAAGCGATATCTGATTTGCAGGAGTAGGCAGTTTAACAGAGAGGCAGAAGGTAAAAAGCAAGATTGTGGGGTCTGGAAATAAACACGTTCAGATCTCCACTCTCTCATTATTAGCTGTGTGATCTTGGACAGTTCATTTAACCTCTCTGATGCACAATTTCATAATCTTTAGTACATGAAAACACTTGGCATAGTAAGCACCATATTTTCTTCTCTCCCGGTAGAATCTTGAAGTTTTTTCCTCTTCCTTTTCCTTAAACTCTTTTTCAGAGCCTTCTTTCACCCTCTCATTCCTCACTCCTTTCTGAAGACATCTGTGTGCGTGTGTATCTCACCATGTGGAAAGAGAGCTGAGGAACAAGTGCTACTAGAAACAGGGATTTAATTTCTTACTTACCTTGGCGTCTTTGCCTTTTGGAAGAGGAGGACTGGGTGGAGACAGGCTTTATGCAAAAGCATAAACCATGACTCCTGAGACATCAGTGGCAAAACATTTGTTTGGGAAGTCATGTCCTTCTGTGGCATCTTAAATCACCCCGTTTAGGCAACAGCCTCTTCTTCCTTTGCTGAAGATTAACCTTATGAGTTCAAAGCTCCCATTAAAATAAAAGGGCTGCACACAACCCTGACTTAAGCTCTTTTTTTGCTTCAACACATGATTTGATAATTTCTACCTTCCTTTCTAAGAGGTGAATATGATTTTGCCACATCCTGCTTCAGCAGGGACAGGTTGGAAGGTTTCATTCATTCTTTGTAGTGAGTCAGAGGAGATGGGGTAGAGCTGTCTCCAAGTCTGTAAAGTCTTGGAGAACACCTTCCCCACCGGCATTCTGGAAACTCTGGGGGACACACCTCCCTCCATTACTGACAGGGCTTTGGACTGCTCTTGTGAAGCCTTCTTCCCCTTCAAAACACCCATTTAAAGATTGGTTTCGCAGGCTGAGGAACTCACAGCTTAACACCGATCCTAGGAAGAAATAAATGGAGTGGTTAAGAACTTGAGCTTCACAGTTAGACTGCCTGGTTCGAATCCCCACATTGCCTTCCCCTCAATAGCCATGACATTGAACATATCACTTAATTAGCCTCCCAAAGCCTGGATTTCCCCATCTATAAAACTGGATTAATAATAGTAATAATAATATGCAGTGTGTATCTGAGCCCTATCAAGGGCCCAGATCTGCTCTAACACTTTATCTACATTGACTTGTTTGGTTCCTACTGCAATCTTAAGAGCTGAGTCTCACTATCCCAATTCTGTGTGTAGAGAGCTGAGACAGGGTTAATTAAATGACTTGCCCAAGGTCACCTAGTCAGTCTGTGAGTGAACCAGGAGTTCAGCCTCGGTGGTATGGGCCCACAATCCCTTCTCCTAACGACTCCATGGCCCTGATATTATAGAATTCCTTTGAGGACTCACTGAAATGGTGCGGACAACATGATTCAGTGGCCCTTTGCAGGTGGTTGTTATTCTTTTCTATTTATTGGCCTACTTTCTCAAGAAAATCTGTTTAAAATCCATTTAAACATTGATCAGTTTAAAGAGTTGTCTATTATTGATGCTTAGAAGTTGCCAATGATTTGAATGAAGTATTTTACTTCTTTTGCTCCCTCTTTCAAGTTCAAATGCTACCAGTTAGAAGGAGAAATTTTGTGTATTAAATATCTGAAGTTGGTAGAGTAGGTTGTGTGACTCCCATTTTAAATATGAGAGAGGGGAGGCAGTGATGGATCACATAGCTAGTTAGTGGTGTGGCGAGAACTGCCATCCAGGTGACCTCCTTCCAGACCTTAGTGGTGGATGAATGTGGAGATGGTGGAAGTAACAGTGAACCTCAATCATGTCTGAGGCTAGATCATGATCTTTTTGGATCAAATACTACTACCAGGACTTTGTCACTACATAATGAGCATCACCAGAGGGTGGCTTGTGGTGGAGTCCGTCTTAAGTCCTTGCCTTAAAATTGTTGCAAAGGAGAAGTGAAGGCCAATGACGGAGTCGGTTTGTAAGGACCATGGGAAGTAACAGCCGTATTATTGAAGCTGACCTTCTGCTTAAACCTGTAGCCATTTCATCAATCACCTACCGTTGGGTCTCCTCAAGGTCAGTCAAATGATTCCGTTAATCGCCTGCTCATTCTCAGGTTCTTGCTTCAGGAGTAATAAATTTTTAAAACTTTTTAAAAAATGAAAAGTTGGGTGACAGGTTGTATGGAAGAAAAATAATCAGATGGAAGAACAGTCATTTAGGAGCAAGCGGTCAGAGCAAGTGCTGGAAAAAGGTAAAAGTTTTTCATGGCTGAGGAAGACCTCACTGACTCACAGAACTATGCCTGGATGAGAGGGAGACGAGGCCCTTGATTTAGCCAAGATGTGTCCTCAGTGCCAATTGGCTCTGTTATTTGCCATCAACTGTTTCCAATACTGAGTAAGAAATGTTCAGGCTGGGCATGGTGGCTCACGCTTGTCATCCTAATAATTTGGGATGCTGAGGCAGGAGGATAGCTTGAGGTCAGGAGTTTGAGACTAGCCTGAGCAACCTAGCAAGACCTTGTCTCTACAAAAAGTAAAAAAAAAAAAAAAAAAACACACACACACACACACATGCCTGTGTTCCTAGCTATTTGGGAAACTGATGTGGGAGGATGGCTTGAGCTCAGGAGTTTGAGGCTGCAGTGATCTATGATAATGATACTGCACTCCAGCAGCCTGGATGACAGAGGAAGACTCTGTCTCAAAAACAAAAAATTAGTGTTATTTTCAGAGCTGCATGTGGGGACATTTGTTACAGAATTAACCATGCAGATAAGGTCCTCATTTTTATTATACAACTTACTGGGGGAAACAGAAACAACATACACCAATCCACAAAGAGCTATGGTATTTTATTGTAAATATGTTTCTTTGGGTGAAAATAGATGCCGTTATTTTATATAGATGGGGAAGTGGAGCCATGGAATGAAAGCATAGGGCAGGGAATTGCTTGGTCACATGGTTTACAACACTACAATGTTTCAAGATCAGAAAGACCTGTGTTGAATCATTCTGTAGGAAACTAGCTGTGTGACCTTGGGCAAGTTGCTTAATCACTCTGAGTCTCAGTTTCCTAATTTGTAGCTAGGGATAGTTTGGTTTGTCTTGCAGGGTTGTTGCGATGCTTATGTGAGATCTTTCATTCATTCAAAAAATGTTTGTTGATGCAATAAACATTGTGCAATAGCATAGAGGGTAAAAGTATAGATTCTCAAACCAGAGTGTCTGTGTTTGAATTCTGGCTTCAATGTTTACTTGGACATGTTGCTGAAGTCCTTTGAGCATCTGCTATGGCATCTATAAATGGGGCTAAGAATATCCACCTTACAGGGATGTTGTCCGGATTTGATAAGTTTCCGTATATAAAGCCCTTAGAACGGTGCCTGACATCTGGTTAGTGTGCTGTAAGTGTTAGTCATTATTATGTGGTGGAAACAATGGCAGATCAAAAGAAAAACAAAAGGAAAAAAACAGCGGAGGCAAGGTCGCTGTCCTTCCTGGAACTCCTAGTTTTCGGGAGAGAAAAGACATAAAATGTTGTTTCACAGAGCCGGGTGTAGAGTTCACCCTCATAAATGGTAGTTCTATGGTTCAGGTATTTGCCTCCTCCAAATCCTATGTTGGTATGTGATCTCCAGTGTTGGAGGTGGGGAGGTTATTAAGGAGGTGTTTGGGTGATGGGGGGTGATCGCTTATGGGTATGGTAGATGAATGCCCTCCCTTGGGAGTGAGTGAGTTTTCTCTATTGGTTCCTGAGAGACCTGGTTGTTTAAAAGAGCCTGGCACCTCCCCTTCTCTCTCTCTCTCTCTCTCTCTCCCTCTCTCTCTCTCTCTC
>NW_007248187.1:0-2325 GCF_000164805.1 Carlito syrichta
CCTCATAAGGAAGAACAGGATATTGCAGAAGAGAAATAAAAGCAACCCCATCTTCCCTCAAAAACAGAATTAAAGAAGGGGAGGGGAAGGGGGAGAGAGAGAAAAATCTACACAAATGAAGAAAAACTAAAATAAGAGTATGGGTCTCTCCCAGACCCCTGGGAGGGCAGACACTGAGAAAACTGACTTCAGAATGCAAACAGTGAAGAGCCCCCAGAATGAAGGGTCTCAAACTACAAGCTTAGATATCAAGACATTCATGGAGAGATTAAAAAGAATTGAGGAGACACAAGAAGAAACTAGGAAGGAGCTGATATTTGAGATAACAGTAACAAAGAATCCTGTGAGCTGGGCTCAGTGGCTCAGCCTGTAATCCCACACCTTTGGGAGGCTGAGGTGAGTGAATTGCCTGAGCCTGCGGGATCGAGACCCGCCTGGGCAGCGAGACCTCATCTCACAATAAATCAAAAAATCAGCCAGGCGTGGTAGCACGCGCCTGTAATTCTGGCTACTTGGAAGGGTGAGGTGGAAGGATCACTGGAGCCCAGCAGGTCAAGGCTGTGGTGGCCAGGAGTGGCCACTGCACTCCAGTCTGGGGCGACAGAGAGAGACTCCAACTCAAAAAAAAAAAGAATCCTGTGAATGAAATAAATAACAAACTGATAAGCATGGAAAGCAGAATTACCCAAGCAGAAGAAAGAATCTCAGAGCTTGAGGACCAAAATGTAGAACTAACCCAAACTCTTAAAAACACAGAAAACAAGCTCAAAAAGACAGAACAAAACCTTCAAGAGATGAGCGATTACTTCAAGAAACCAAACCTAAGAGTAATTGGCATTCCTGAGGCAGAAAGAGAGACAGAGACCACACTGGAATAAACTTTCCATGAGATCATTCAAGAAAACTTCCCTCATCTAATCAGGGATGCAAAAATTCAAACACAAGAGATTCAGAGAACCCCTGCAAGACAACAAATAAGAAGACCAACTCCTAGACACATAATAATTTGCCTAAACCAAGTAGGCATAAAAGAAAAAATCCCAAAGGCAGCAAGAGAAAAAGGCCTGATCACCTACCAGGGAAGATCAATGAGAATAACAGCAGATTTATCTACAGAAACTCTACAGGCTAGGAGAGCTTGGAGCCCTATCTTCAAAGTCCCAAAAGATAAACAATTTCAACAAGAATAACCTACCCGGCAGGCTAAGCTTCTTCAGCAACAGAGAATTAAAATCTTTCCCAGATACCCAATCCCTAAGAACTTATGCTGCCACCAAACCACCTCTACACGAAACACTTAAGAAAGTACTAAACACAGAAGAAAAGGAAAAAAGAACAACATTCTTCACATGAGTACAAGGAAAAGAATAAAATATACATGAACCTACACAAAACCAAAAGAAAGGCCAAAAAAAAAAAAAAAAAACCCAAGTGGAAGAACAACAACTCTATAAGAACTCTATGATGGAACGAACTCTCACATTTCAATAATTAGCCTGAATGTGAATGGACTAAACACACCACTGAAAAGACATAGAATGGCAAAATGGATAAAATATTACCTGGCAACCATATACTGCCTTCAAGAGACTCATCTCACTAGAAAGGACATGCAGAGACTCAAAGTAAGAGGATGGGAAACAAATTTTCAGGGAATGGAACATAAAAGAAAGGAGGAGTCATGATCCTAATTTCAGACAATCTTCCATTTAAGTTATCAAAAATTAAAAAAGATACAGAGGGCCACTACATAATGATGAAATGTTCACTCCATCAACAAGAAATATCTATCTTAGACATATATGTACCCAACATAAGTGCACCAACTTTAATAAAGCAACTTTTAGGAAAACTAAAGAAAGATATTGCCTCTAACACCATCATAATTGGGGACTTTAATACCCCACTTACAACCCTAGACAGTTCATCAGGACAAAAAATCAGCAGGGAGATTCGGAACCTCAATGTGACTCTGGACCAAATGGACTTAATTGATACCTACAGAACACTCCATCCAAAGACCACAGAATACACATTCTACTCATCACTGCATGGAACGTATTCTAAGATCGACCACATAATTGGCTATAAATCAAGCATAAGCAAATTTAAAAGGACTGAAATTCTACCATGCACCTTCTCGGACCACAGTGGAATAAAAATAAACATTGACACCAACAAGGTCCCCCCAAAACTCACAAAGACATGGACACTAAACAGCATGATGCTAAACAACTCCTGGGTCAATGATGAAATCAAAACAGAGATCAAAAGATACCTGGAAACAAATGAAAATGAAGAAACATCTTACCAAAATCTCTGGGA
>NW_007248187.1:2345-3312 GCF_000164805.1 Carlito syrichta
TAATTTCAGCAGAAGAATCCAGATCACCAAAATAAAAGCCCAAATCCAGAACATAGAAGACAAAAAAATAATACAAAAAATCTATGAAACAAAAAGCTGGTTCTTTGAAAGGATAAACAAGATCGATGATCCCCTACCTAGACCAAGAAAAAAAGAGAAAAAACCCAAATAAGCACAATCAGAAGCACAAAAGATGAAGTCACATCTGACCCTGAAGAAATACAAAAGATCATTGGAGACTATGTACACTTGTGTGGAAACAAACTTGAAAACCTAAGGAAATGCAGGACTTTCTGACATCACACAACCTACCTAGGTTGGAACAAGAAGATATTGAAACCCTAAATAGACCAATAACAATCAAGGAAATCGACTAGGTAATAAGAAAACTACCTACCAAAAAAAGCCCTGGTCCAGATGGCTTTCCAGCAGAATTCTACAAGACATTTAAGGAGGAGCTGATACCAATCCTACTGAAAGTATTCCAGGCAATTGAAAACAATGGAACTCTCCCCAAATCATTTTACGAAGCCAACATCACATTGATACCCAAGCCAGGTAAAGACCCAACAAAGAAAGAGAACTACTGGTCAATATCTTTGATGAACATAGATGCTAAAATTCTCAACAAGATCCTAGCAAACAGGATTCAACAATACATTTCAAGAATCATCCATCATGACCAAGTAGGCTTCATTCCTGGGATGCAAGCCTGGTTCAACATTCGTAAAACCATAAATGTAATTAAATACATCAACAGATGTCAAAATAAAAACCACATGATTATATCAATAGATGCAGAAAAAGCTTTTGATAAAATCCAGCACCGCTTCTTGATAAAAAACCTTGAACATCTAGGTATATGGGGAACATACCTCAAAATAGTAAAAGCCATGTACGAGAAACCCACAGACAGCATACTCCTAAATGGACAAAAATAGGAACCATTTCTCCTGAAAACTGGAAC
>NW_007248187.1:3332-5294 GCF_000164805.1 Carlito syrichta
GAATTGTTTGCTGGAAATTGCAGATCTCGTGGTGGTCTTGTGATGCATAGTTTGTAAAGCACGAAAACTTGTACGCCCCCAGTGAGTGATTATCACATTGCTGGAGGGTATAGAAAATGGTATATAAGTTGGAAAAGGTTTGAATAAAATCGGCTTCAGTCTTGGCCAGACTGTTCCCAGAAGAGCTGCCTCCGAGTAGTTTTCTTCTCTCCGTTCTGATTCACCGGTGCGGTCCTAACCCTTCCCTGGTCAGTGCAGGTCACCGACACATTAGATGCAGAATAAGCTTTTCATAAAATCCAGCACCCCTTTTTGATAAAAACCCTCGAACATCTAGGCATACAGAGAACATACCTCAAAATAGTAAAACCCATCTATGAGAAACCCAAAGCCAGCATACTCCTAAATGGACAAAAATTGGAATCATTTCCTCTGAAAACTGGAACAAGACAAGGATGCCCACTCTCACCCCTCCTGGTCAACATAGTATTAGAAGTCCTGGTTCGAGCAATCAGAGAAGAGGAGGCAATCAGGGGTATCCAAATAGGAAAAGAGGAAGTGAAGTTATCTCTCTTTGCAGATGATATGATTGTGTACCTTGAAAACCCAAGAGAATCTGTCAAAAACCTCCTTACACTAATAAAGTCCTTTGGCAAAATCTCAGGATACAAAATAAATGTGTAAAAGACTATTGCATTTTTTACACCATTAATAAACAAACAGAAACCCAAATAAAAAACATAATTCCATTCACAATAGCCACAAAAAAAATGAAATACCTTGGCATCTTGCTAAGTAGAGATGTGAAAGACCTTTACAAGAAAAACTACCAAACACTGCTCAAAGAAATCAAAGATGACACAAACAAGTGGAAAATATCCCATTCTCATGGATTGGAAGAATCAACATTGTGAAGATATCCATCTTATCTAAGGCAATCTACAAATTCAATGCAATACCCATAAAATTATCAGCAACATTCTTCTCAGACCTAGAACGAACAACACAGGAATTCATATGGAAACACAAACATCCAAGAATAGCCAGAACAACCCTCAGCAAAACAAAAAAAACAAACAAAAAAAAACAAAGCAGGTGGTATCACATTACCAGACATCAAACTTTATTATAAAGCTACAATCATCAAAACAGCTTGGTATTCGTATAGGAATAGGTATGTAGATCAATGTAATAGAATTGAGCTTCCAGAATCAAAACCTCAATTTCTCAACCAACTCATCTTTGACAAAGTCTCCACCACCTACCACTGGGGAGATGAGAACCTATTCAGTAAATGGTGCTGGGAAAACTGGTTGACCACATGCAGAAGATTGAAACAGGACCCCTATCTATTACAATGCACAAAGGTTAACTCCAAATGAATCAGAGACCTAATGTAAAACCTCAAACCATAAGAACCTTAGAAAATGAAGGACCTAACCTCATGGAAATTGGAACTGGCATCCAATTCCTGTACAAAACCCGAAACCCACAGGACTTAAGCGAGAAGATAGACAAGTGGGACCTTATTAAACTGACAAGCTTCTGCAAAACCAAAGAAACCATCAAGAGAGCAGGGAGACAGCTTACAGACTGGGAAAAAGTATTTGCCAACACCAGGTCAGACAAAGGCTTAACATCTTTGATCTATAAGGAACTCAAACATGCTGAAAAGAAAAAAATAAACAACCCCATTATAAAATGGGCAAAAGATATTAACAGACACTTCGCAAAGGAAGACATCCAAGCAGCCAACAGACAAATGAAGAAATATTCAACCTCACTAATCATCAGGGAGATGCAAATCAAAACCACACTGAGATACCACCTAATTCCAGCCATAATGGCAATTATCAACAACTCAAAAAATAACAGCTGCTGAAGAGGGTGTGGTGAAAAGGGAACACTTCTACACTGTTGGTGGGAGTGTAAACTAGTGCAACCTCTGTGGAAAGCAGTGTG
>NW_007248187.1:5800-13124 GCF_000164805.1 Carlito syrichta
GATCAATGGTAGCAAATATCTGTCTGGGGATGGGGAAACACCTCTTATCAACAGGATGCCTGAATGAACCATATTTGTATACCTAACCCCTAACTGTAACCCACAACACCATAATAAAAAATATTGATAAAAAAGTATATGTAGCTCATAATCAGTTATATATCTAGTTCAAAATCAGAGAGAGGTCATGGTTTTAAATGTATTTTAGATAATTATCTATATAAAGGGGGAGAATTAGATGAAGAAAGAGTACATTTTGAATGACAGAAACTGTTGGCTGAAGATGGGTCTTTGGAGAGCAGCAATATTTAAGGGGTAGAACGAGAAAGAGGATCCTATGGACATCATAGAGAGCAAAGAATCAGAAAAGGCAGGTGTGACAACAGAAAGTTGGAGACAAATAGTTCTGGAAGACAAAGAGTTGAGGGTTTATCAGTGAGAGGTGGAAAGAAATAGGAATGCAGTCTACTCTTAATAAACATGAATGAGAAGAGAAAGAAGTCAAAGAAAACTTACAGAATCAGAAAAGCAACTTGTGAAAGAGGGAGGAAATTGATCAACTACTGCAAACCCTCTTTTCTCCTACACAACAGCCATTCCTCAAAAGCACCTTGTTTCTTGCTAAAAGGACCCGGATTTTTGTCCAAATAGCAGTGGACTTACCTGTCTGTCATCTTGTTTCTTGCTAAAAGAACGCTGATTTGGGTCCAAATGGCAGGGGACCTACCACTGAGATAAGAATCATGATTGATCTAATTCATTCCTTTTCCAGTTTTCCTCTCTTAAGTCAGTTAGAAAGTTTCATTTTGTTGCTTAAATATTTTCTCCTCCTGTGTAGTAGAACATACTTGTTACTCAACAAATATTCACTCTCTACTCACTCCTCATCCCACTCCGAGTGAGCAGCATAATTTTCTGCTACATTTAGGGTGAGTTTGGTCCTATAAGTTGTTCTGGTCATCAGGAATGTTGAAGACATAAAGCAAACAGAGTTTTTAAATAGCTTTATGAGATTTGACTTGGCTTGTGGTGCATCTGCCATTTTCATGAAAGGAGCATGCTCTGGAAAGTCACATGTCCTAAAATGAAAGCCTCAAAAAGCAGAGTTAAAACCAACCCTGTTTGTGGCATATACAGCTACATTTTCCATGATAGTTGTGTTTCAAAGTTTCATTGTCATTAATACTATTTTTCTAAAATAAATTAAGGGAAGTAATGTAAAAAATTTAGCAAAGAAGTAAAGAGGTAGTATTGTATGTTTGCACTAAAAAAAATCAGTACGGGTAAGAAATGAATGAATGAAGTTTGAGAAGCAATGAGTAGGAAAAGGGAAGGGTGAAACCTCGAGGAAACCCAAAGGGCAAGGCAAATGGTGTGTTGATGAAAATTCCAAACCCTGTAAAATATTTTAAAAGGCTTATTCTGAGCCAAGTGTGCGGGACTTACACCTGTGACACTGTCCCAAAGGTCCTAAGAACGTGTGCCCAAAATGGTTGTATTACAGCTTGGCTTTATACATTTTTAGGAAGACAAAGTTATAGGCAAAACATAAATCAGTACACATGAGGTTTACATTGTTTGGCTCTGGAGAGTGGGACATCTCCAAATGGGGGTTTACTTGGTGGATACAAATATTTTCTGATTGGCCTTTAGTAGAAAGAGTTAATCTTTGTCTAAAGAATTTGAAATCTATAAAAGAAATGCTGAGTTAAGATAAAAGGAGGAGGATTGATATGTAGATGAAACCTCATAGGGAGAAGCCTTTAGAAAGAATAGATGGTAAATGTATTTAAAGGTGTTCAGTTTTTCCAGGGATTCCTAGGAAGAGGATTCTATGCAAATGTGAATTTCCCCCAAGAGATGGCTTTGCAAGGTCAAAATTTTTTGGGAGGGGTCGTAGCCTCACTCTATCATCCAGGCTGGAGTGCTATGGCACACTCACAGCCACCACAGCATCAACCTGCTGGATTCAGGCAAACCTTCCATTTCAACCTCCAAGTCTCTGGAAACACAGGCGTGTAGCAACATGCCTGATTAATTTTTTTGATTTATTGTAGAGAAGAAGTCTCGCCAAATTGTCCAGGCTGGTCTCAAATCTCTGGGCTCAGGCAATCCTCTCACCTCTGCCTCTCAAAGTGCTGAGATTACAGGTATGAGCCACTGCACTTGACATAAATTTTTTAAAAATTTCCTTCTTTGCTATATGATGTTATGAGAGGTAAGCTATATTAAATTATAGGGTTAATAAAAACTTCTCGGATGAGACTTAATGGTTTGTTGGGTGTGACCCCTTAGGTCCTTTAATTAGGAATTTGGGCAAAAGAAAAAAAAAGTTTGAGTTTATTCCTCAGTTTCCTTTCTTAGCCAAAAATTATTCCATAGAATATATGTGGTCCAACAGACAGCAGGAGGACCCAAGGTGGTAGGCAGTCACATTTGTGGAATTTCTGGCAAGATGGCAACATGACAGGTTGGACTGTGAGAATCTCTGAAAAAGAGAGTGTCTATAAAGACTCTCTGCATATGTGGGTGTCTACCAATGGGTGAGTGAAAGTTCGCCTGAAGGAAGACTTGGGTTCATGCACCTGATGCTCTCCTCTGGAGGTGACTACAACACCCCACAGCCCTGAGATTGCAGCTGGGAGCATGCAGAATCATCTGCTATTCTCAAGGCTCTTCTGAGAAAAGACTGTGAAATACAGCTGATCCTCAAAATCTGGTGTACAGCCTATACCATCACATGTGACAGAAGAGAGGCAGGACCCCTGTTTCCATGGAGAGAGCAGGTCAGGAAGAGCTGGAAAGGGACCACACTACGTGAGAGGAAACACTCACTGGAGAATTTTGTTCTGTCCAGGGACCAGGCAGAGACCTGCATTACCCTACCCAGCTCCATCCAGCCTCCAACTTGGGACCTAGAGGTTATCTCATCAAACTCTGAGAGACAGATATCCCTCCCCCCCGCTAGAACAGGTACAGACATATCATATCTGAGTGGGAGACTTGACAACAGCAGCAGCAAATTGGGTGACTCCAAGTCTGATCCACCCTCCTGCCAGTGGTTGGTGGTGTATCTGACCCACACTGATAGCAACCCTATCACCCTGTGCAGAGAGCAGAGGAGAGGGACTGGAGACCAGAGCTGAAAGGAAATTGAAGAAACAGGAACAGCCTCAGAGCAAGTTTTTTTGTGTGTGTTTGTGCTTATTTTCCTCGTTTTTTCATGTGTATGTTTTTTGTTTTAGTTTTTTTCCCCTTCTTTCTTTTGGTTTTTGACTACATTTTCATACTTTCTTTGTACCTATTATTTCGTTGATTTTTAAAAAAGACTTCCTGTTTGTGTATGGGTATTTCTGAGGGAGACTCCATCAATAGGGGGGTTTTGTCTGTTTGTGTGTTTGTATGATGGCCTGTATGGTTTTAAAAAAATCTTTTCTGTGTTTGTGTCTCATTTCATTTCTTTTTTTTTTTTGAGTTGGAGTCTCACTCTGTCACCCAGACTGGAGTGCTCCTGGCCACTGCAGCTTCGATTTGCTGGGCTGTGGCAAGCCTTCCTCCTCAGCCTTCTAAGTAGCTGGAACTACAGGCATACACTACCATGCCTGGATAATTTTTGATTTATTGTAGAGATGAGGTCTCACCAAATTGCCCAGGTGGGTCGCTAAACCACAGGCTCAGGCAATCCATTCACCTTGGCCTCCCAAAGCACAGGATTACAGACTGAGACACCGAGCCCGGTTCATTTCATTTCTTAATTGGTACGCCTATTTGCCTGCCTCTTCCTCTCTCTTGCCACCTTCCTCTGGTCCCCCTCCTTTCTTTTTCCATTTTTTTCCTTTTTCTTACCTCATTTTGCTTTCAGAGGGAAAACTCATACCCCCACTGCATGAATAGATTATAAGGCAGTGGGAAGTGGGCTCCAGGGGGTCCACACACCTGTCATCAGATACTGGAATCCACAGGTAGTTTCTGACTCATAGCTCCCCCCTCAATTAAGTCTCAAAATTGCAAAAAGTACAGCCCACAATCCAAAATCCAGCATCAGAATTGAACAAAGTCAGAGGATCTACATAAGGAAAAACAGGAGACTGAGGAAACAGAAGTAAGTACTATCGCCCATTCCTCAACAACAGAATTGAAGAGAGGAGAAAAAGGGGGAGGAAGATATACACAAATGAAGAAAAACCAAAGGAAGAATATGAATCTCATGCAGACCCCTGGGAGGTCAGTCACTGAGAGTACAGACTTTGGAACTCAAACAATGAAGCACCCCTAGAATGACTGATCTCAAACCACAAACCCAAATATCAAGATATTAATAGAGAGAATAAATAGAAATGAAGAGAGTCAGGAGGAAAGGATGATGGAGTTGATAACTGAGATAACAGCAATAAAGAATACAGTGAAAGAAATAACAAACTGATAAGCATGGAAAATAGAAACAACCAAGCAGAAGAAAGAATCTCCAAGCTTGAGGAGCAAAATTTGGAACTAACCCAAACTGTTAAAAACATAAAAAAGAAGCTTAAAAAGATAGAACAAAATCTTCAAGAGATGAGTGATCACTTCAAAAGTCTGAACCTAAGATTAATTGGGAAGCCTGAGGCAGATAGAGAGACAGAGACCACCCTGGAAAAAACATTCCATGAAACTATCCAAGAAAATATCCCTCATCTCATCAGTGGCACGACCATTCAAACACAAGAGATTCAGAGAATCCCTGCAATATAACAAATGAGAAGACCAACTCCTGGACACACAATAATTAGCCTACACAAAGTAGGTGTAAAAGCACAAATTCTAAAGGCAGCAAAAGAAAAAGGTCTGGCTACCTACAGGGGAAGACCAATGAGAATAGCAGCAGATTTACCTACAGAAACACTTCAGGTTAGGAGAGCTTGGAGCCCAATCTTCAAAGTTCTCAACGATAAGCAATTTCAACCAACCAAGAATTACTTACCTAGCCAAGCTAAGCTTCATCAGTGATGGAGAATTAAAATGTTTTCCAGACATTCAATCCCTAAGAGATAACATGGCCTCCAGACCAGCTCTACAAGAAACACTTAAGGAAGTATTAAATACAGAAGAAAGGAAAAAATGAATAACAATGCCCTTCACAAGAATGCAGGAAAAAGATTGAAAACACACATGAATCAATCCCAAAGTCAAAACAACAACAACAAACAGCAATAACAACAAACTGTATAATAAATCATGACAGAGATAAACTCTCACATCTCAATAATTAGCCTGAATGTGAATGGACAAATGCACCAATGAAAAGACATAGAATGACAAAAATGGATACTATCTAAGAAAACTTCCCTCATCTCATCAGTGACATGACCATTCAAACACAAGAGATTCAGAGAACCCCTGCAGGACAACAAATAAGAAGACCATTTCCAAGTCACACAGTAATTAGCTTACACAAAGTAGGTATAAAGGAAAAAAATCCTAAAGGCAGCAGGAGAAAAAGGCCTACTCAGGAGAATGAAATACAAAAGAAAAGAGTAATTTTTGAAGATGATGATGGCATAGGTGGATCCTTGAGACTCTCCAAACGTGAGTTCCCCAAAACACCCTTACTTTTCTTCCTGCAGCTCCCTGCCCACCACCAGCTGCACTGGTACGAGGCCCGGGACTTTTGTTCCCACTCAGGGCCAGATATTACGGCCTGGCTGCCACTGCTCCACTACATATGTGATTCCTGCTGGCTGGGGAATCCCGAATCCCGGATCTCCACTCCCTTCCTGGCTACATTGTCACAACCAGCACCCAACAGCAAGCTGCTGGTCACCCAGGGAGGCTCTGGGTGCCCGCCCCTCAGAGAAACTGGTCCCATTTATGGCTTAAGTGCCCTGTGAGTTACCCAGGGCCACCACCTGCCCTTTGGAGGTTTGGAGATCTGGAGCTCCAGGCCCACCCTGGCTGAGGCACTCAGCGTGCCACCTCAAGCCTGTGTAAGGGAGCAGAATCCCAAGCTTGCATGAGGTCCTTATTGGAGGCTCCCAGCTCCAGAGGAGGGAACATCCAATCCTGTCCTCCATCCCAGCTTGCTGGTGGCACCCTGGACCCAGCACCCAGATGTGCAGCTGGTCCCGCCTAGAGACCCACAATAGCACCTCTAAAAGTAAAAGTAAAATTACCACCTCCGCCATTTTCAAGGCAGACTTGCATCACCCTGCCCACCTAACAGAGCCTCCACCTCGGTTCCTAAGGTGACATCATTAAACAGGAGACTAATTCCATCCCCTTCACTGAACAGCCTGAGATAACTAAGAGTTACAGACCTCCAAGGCAAAGGCTAGCTGCCTGCAACAAAAACACGGGGAGAGACAGGAGATCAGAGCTCAAGGGACTTTAGCCATTACAGGATGAGAGAAAAATCTACACAAATGAAGAAAAACCAAAAGAAGAACATGGATCTCTCCCAGACTCCTGGGAGGGTAGACACTGAGAAAACTGACTTCGGAATGCAAACAATGAAGAGCCCCCAGAATGACTGGTCTCAAAATACAAACTTAGATGTCAAGACATTAATGGAGAGATTAAAAAGAATTGAGGAGACTCAAGAAGAAACTAGAAAGGAGCTGATATCTGAGATAACAGTAATAAAGAATACTGTGAATGAAATAAATAACAAACTGATAAGCATGGAAAGCAGAATTACCCAAGCAGAAGAAAGAATCTCAGAGCTTGAGGACCAAAATGTAGAACTAACTTAAACTCTCAAAAGCACAGACAACAAGCTCAAAAAGACAGAAAAAAACCTTCAAGAGATGAGCGATTACATTAAGAGGCCTAACCTAAGAGTAATTGGCCTTCCTGAGGCAGAAAGAGAGACAGAGATGATACTGGAGCAAACCTTCCATGAAATCAGTCAAGAAAACTTTCCTTATCTAATCATGATGCAAAAACTCAAACACAAGAGATTCAAAGAACACCTACAAGGCAACAAAAGAGAAAATCAACTCCTAGACACATAATAATTCGCCTAAACAAAGTAGGCATAAAAGAAAAAATCCTAAAGGCAGGAAGAGAACAAGGTCAGATCACCTACCATGGAAAACCAATTATAATAGCAACAGATTTATCTACAAAAACCCTGAAGGCTAGGAGAGCTTGTAGCCCTATCTTCAAATTCCTAAATTATAAACAATTTCAATCAAGAATAACCTACCCAGCCAGATTAAGCTTCATCAGCGAGGGAGAATTAAAATCTTTCCCAGATATCCAGTCCCTAAGAACTTATGCTGCCACCAAACCACCTCTACAAGAACACTTAAGAAGTACTAAACACAGAAGAAAAGGGAAAAAAAGA